>NW_028277097.1:5151515-5454545 GCF_059951505.1 Python bivittatus
AAGGCAGCCCAGCTCGTTGCTGACTGCTACTACTTCTGAATACATTGAGCATCCAGGAAAACTACTGTAGGGTGGAGATACTGTTCTACAGAAAACATCACTGTCTATTTTAATAGAAAGCCCCTTCTGTTATAGTTGAAAAGCTTTCAACCATCTTCCCTAAAACTGAATTTTTCTCCAAAAGTTCTCATTCTATCAAATGTTATTTTGGAATAACTTAAAAAATTATGAAAAACAACTAAAAAAAAGTATAAAAACAAAAATAAATTGGGTAATTTGCTGCTTATTGTTGGAAAGTAATGAGTGAAGAGGAGTTCATGAATATGTCACAAGAAGCTGACTGATAAAGTAGCCAGTTATATAAAAGAAAATAAAAGGTTTAAAGAAACAGTGATAGTACAGAACTGAATATTGTCTAGTAGTGCACACTCAACAAAATGAAAATTAAGGAGAACTGCAGTTGCAATTACCTGGCTGAGTATAGCTTTGGTAGTTTCTTAATCATATTCTCTCACACACACACCCCAAAAAAACAACTTTGGAGGCACTTGATTTGAAGAGATTAAGCAGTTGCAAAAACTGTTGTGACAAACTTGGCTGCCAAAAAATAAATACTGACTGGTATATGATTTTTCAAAATATATTTGAAACATTTTTCTTACATTTTGACTTACTTCTTGGTGATAACATTAAATAGTGAAAGACATAGTGGGGAAGTTTGAAAGAACCCTAGAATTAAAGGTGCTTTCCAAATGGAATGTTTGATGACCAGTTATGCTTAGGCCTAGATTAAAGTTGGGTTCACATTTTGTGGTATTTTATAGTGTGGTTTATTACTGTTTATTGAATAAACCACAATTGACTCATATGTTTTGCTAAGCCATAATCCATAGTTTACAAACCACAATGACTGAATTCACACAATATGCCAAGTCAAAATCAAAGAAACAAAGTCCATATCTTTGTTTAATATGTGCAGCAGTTAATTTGTTAGCATGATCTAAATGTAGGGCAATTCAATTTTAAAAAGGGTTAAGCAAGATTTTAACCCTTTTAAATAAGAATCAATAGAACATGACTAACTTGAACCAATTACATGTTTTATGTCAAGTAAAGATCAGCAATAGACTGTCGGTCCAGAAAATGTTTTTCCATTTGTATGGATATAGCCTTTATACCAGGGTGTCTCAACCCTAGCAGCTTTAAGATGTGTGGACTTCAACTCCCAGAACTCCCCAGCCAGCATTCTGGGAGTTGAAGTCCACACATCTTAAAGCTGCTAAGGCTGAGAAACCCTGCTTTATACTGTGAAACATGAATATTTTCAACCTTGTAAATGTGTCTGAATGATAATACATTCAATGTCCTTCTGATGCAAAGCAAACGTTAGTTCTATTTCTGCAAAATGTTCACTTTCCAAAATATGTTAAAGTGTAACTGTTTCTTTTTCAACAGAGGATATCTGATAGTAACTTGACATAATGAATTTCTGTCAGTGAAAATTATGTAGATTAGAATTGGCATATGGGTAATACGGTAGTGATGCATAATGGAAGGAGAACAATAATTGTCAGTCATTATTCTGAAAGCTGGATTTAGAAACGTGTTGCACCTGATGCTTGTAATAGTCTCTTACTAATCTAAAGAAAATTCTAGGATGGGACTGAGTATGAAGCCAAATATTCTTTTGCTTCTTAATCTTTTAATCCTTGGCATTGTTACAAAAAAGTTTGACATTCTAAAGAAAGGTTCATGGATTTGGATACACCATAGAGATATGGTGTGGTTATCACAATTGCTCTAGGAATATATTTTATCAGTACAAAACTTGAGACCAAGTGACTGTCAACACAGAGATGCTTTTCTATCATCATTTCCTCATATAGTTTCTTCCATGTTGTGCAGTTAGGATGACTAAAAAGAATCAATATGGCATTTATGGAATGGATTGTGCAGCCTTCTTATGTGAATGTTTATCGATTGCAAACTTGACCTTAGCTCTCAACGGTATTCCAGACCACTGAAAGAATGATTCCATGGCATTCCAGTAATCAGTCCAGCATCAATCCAAGGGGAATTCACGAGCAGATTTAGGAAATATGAAGGAAGAGTATTGGGATCAAATAATTAGGGGTCTATATTTCAAAGCAAAACAAAAAGTGTGCTGAAATCTTGACAAATTTTCATAAATTTCTTCCAGCTGAAAGAGGCTTCTATTTATATTATTCTCAGGGTGCTTGAGATTTTTTAAAATTTGTTTTTGAATTTATTGTTGAAACGATTTGAGGATATTACTGCTGCTCTTTTTGTTTACGCAACTATCCATTGTTTTGAAGTTTTCCTTGTTGCTGTAGTTTGTTTTCCCAATTTGAAAAACTATGTAAGAGACATTCATAGTGTTTTACCTTAAAATTTAAATGAGGCATGGGAAGCAAGTCTACACACTACTGGAAAGATGATTGGCAATGGAAGACAGGACATACATTCTCCTTCTCCTTCATAACTAAGCAAGTGTAAGAACAGCAGATTCCATCCACATGTGAGTAATTCACCAAGATTCTCTTCACCTTTGAAAGAAATTTGAAAAGCAAATTCTCTTTCATAAATGGGCAGAAAAAGATGCAAGAGATTTTTTTCCTGCAGGGCACTAAGCAAAACAACAAGACAGAAACTCAAAAAGAAAATTCAGAGAGCAGTTTGACATTTTAAGAGCATGCTTCCTGTTTGGAACAGCTTTCTCTTCCAATAGCTAATTGATAAAGTAATTATATTAATATTGCAGTTATTATATCATCATTATCATTACATTATAATGAGTCTTCTGTCATTTTGTGTCCAGAACAACAGCCTTGTCAGATAGATTGAGCTGAAGCATGGGACTGAACCAAAATCACAGAGTGAGCTCTAGTTAGGGACCTAAAGCTGTGTTGCTTTAATCTCAGTCCAACACCTTAGCCACTATCCTCCACTGTTTACTGCTGATGGCCTCAGAAATTGATGGCCTCTAAAACTGAACCCCACTAATTCTGTGTTATATTAAACATGGCTTTCACAATTTTTAACTTCTACTTGCCCAGCATTATTATCATTATTACTGCCCAGTATCGCTATCATCATTATCATCATCATCGCCATCATCATCATCGCTTCAGCTGTTCTATGTCACTATTGGCAATTCTAGTTATCCATTCTGAGTGATTTTTATTTGAAATAAATGTTCTCTTCTTAGCCAGATATATGTTCTTGTACCTACTTGTATTGCACCCCACTTTCTCTTTTTCTTAGGTTTTATTTTTGACTATTGTGACCAGATCCCCCTACATGATTCTGCCAATCTTTGTAGACATTCAGAAACGTCTTTGCTGATCAGCTGTATATTTGCTGACATTCTGCAATGGTAGCTTCTCAAACAAAATGGTGACATGTCTTCAAAATGCAATTACCCTAATAAAAAAGTAGGTCACCAAGTTGTTGAGCAGTATGTCTTGATAGTCTCCATGCTGTCAGTATTTGGGTTTTTATGGCTCCTTCCTCCAACATTTACACAGGAAACAAAAAAGTGCACATTTTCTACAGAATTTCTAAAACCAGGTGTTGAATCAAAGGAACAAAAGCTCTCCCAAATGAGCTAGTCAGAGTGAAAGAAAGAAAAAGATTTTGTATTGTGTTCTATAGAGAGTATCATAAAAGACAGTGAAAAGCAATCCCAGCACAATCACCTCTGAAACTCAGGGAGAGCTAGTTGCCTACGTTACACAGAGTAACTCTACACATGGTTGTGTAGGAGGGAGTTCCAAGGAAACCACTGGGACTTATGTCCACATAAAATCTGCATGTCAGAAAAGCAAGCAGATGGGTATCTCCACTTGTACTTAGTGATTTTTTAAAATATTTCTTCAGTCCTTCTCTACAGCTGGACATATTAAAATACCATACATTTCTCTTCAGTTTCACAGTTCTGTGTTTTGATGAAAAAAGAAAGAATTGGTCAGTTGTCAAGACTTGAGCTTGTTTTAATTGTGACCAATTTTATTTCACTGTTGTACTTAATCCATTCTTGAATGAATGAATATTTTGACTATGATGGATTAAGTTTGCCTTAGAAAATGCTACGAGTATCCAAAGAGGGTATAAGGATCTGGCAGCAATATTTTAAGGAAAGCCATAGTGTGCTTCCTAAGATGAGGACAGTATCAGTAGTTGGGGTAAAATAGAAGGAACCAGAACAACCTGACTTACTTCCATGAAATTATATGCAAGCATGTAAGAGTCAGAAGAGAACATTATATTTATTTGCTTGTTTATTTAAAACGTTTACAATTAGCTCTTCACACCAAAAGGCTTTGATGTATGGAATTGTGCATGTGTTACTGAATCTCATAATTACAACTCTCCAGGGCTGTTTTAACATTACTGAACTTTTATCTTAATGTGGTACTTTTCTAATACTGTATTGATTGCTAGCATAACACTGAATTATGAATACTTTAAAAAGAACAATAATAACAGAGCAATTTGCCATAAACCTCTGACATCAGAAGCCCCAAACTATCCAAAGCCCTGGGGAGCAGAAGGAAAAGAGGGTCAACGTTTCCATTTCTCACCCCTTCCTAAGATTTCTGTCCATTCAAAGAAATTGGAGGAGGAATCTGCACCAACTGCAGACCTGATACAGATTTTGTCCCTGATATGCGATATATAAGGGAGCTAGGAGGATTTTCAGTCAAGGAGATCCATGCCACTCCACTCCCACACACCCTTGAATACCTCCTGGCGTGCCTCTTTGGACCTCCTATCAACAGCGGAATTCTAGGGGGTAAAATCCACATTGGATGCTCAGGGTGCCCCAGTGTTGTGTAAGAGTTGTCTCCTATTTGAAATACTGAAATAGGTTCCAAAATTCCTTTTCTGTACATTTCTCTTGTGTACACGGTTTATGAAAATTTAACTTGTTTTCTATTCCAAAGGAAGGTATAACATGAAAGCAGAATGAATCAGGAAAAAGTTGACTTTTTTTCTTCACTATACTCTGTGATGCATTTATAAAATGGATTCTTCTTTTAAGTGTACCAACTGAAAATGGAATTTATTTTATTCCTAAATATAATGTAAGGGATGTTCAAGTGTTAACCATTTTCTAATAAAGAACTAATGTTTATTTTCTGCAGAACAAAACAGCGCAGCTGGGTTTGAATTGGATAGTTCTGGACTTGTTCTTTTAAATAATTCATTATTTTCATCAAATACGTTGTAGTTCTATTTCAGAAAACAATTGGGTGGCATGCAATAATTGTGGAATGGCTTTAATATAGTCTCTGTATTCACATACAAATATTTTTGTTTTTTTAAAGATATCTTAGTCCCAAGAAGGCAGTTTAAAACTAAACATTAATAGACAAAATAAGCAAATTACCTTAAGAATGGGGAAAATGAAGTAAACAAAATTACCATTGTTAGCAGTATTCCAGTAGGGCAGGAGGTGCCAAATATTTTGACACTGAGTCCTTTGATGATATTGATGACACTTGTTCTTTTGTAAGGCAGCCTGAAAAATCAAACACCTCCAGATATCATTCTGCTATAGCTCCAATCACCTTTGGCTTTTGGACATGCTAGCTGGGATGATGGAATCTGGACTGTAACAGCATAGAAATGTATACAGGTTCTCTCCATGTTGTAAGAACTAAACTGGAGTGCTCTGGAAGTCCTGACAGCCTGAGATTCCATAAACTAGTCTTCATGATCTAGTGTTTGCATTGTTCAAATAGTTTAACCCAAACCATGAAATTCTTGGGAAATATTTTGAGACTTACTCAAATGAGAGTGAGTTATACTAGAATGTTGATTCCTATCTCCTTTGCATAATTAAATTGTTATAATGCCTGAACAGAGAAATGTCCTATAACATAGTGGCTATATAAACAAAAATCCCAAGGCCCTCAAGATTTCAGAACATGTCTTAATTTATTTACTCTTTGGAAACCATCGGGTTAAGCAACAAGAGTTATACCTTTCTATTTTTAGAGTTCCTGGTGTGATTTTCCTTTAAGACCAGCCAGGTGAATTTTGTATTTGCTGGGTGGAGTAATTTACTAAAGCATCTTCTATTCAGCATGTTGTGTTTCGGAGATAGATAGATGTTTTATGGTGGTGTTCACAAAATTTCATGAAACTATTGTTAAGCATTTCTTCACCATCTTAGTGGCATTGCCTTTATTCTGTTAGCAAAATGTCTATCCTGACTATACATTATTGTAGAATTGTAAAGAGTTGAACTGAAATGTGTAAGTGAAGGAAAGTACTAGGCCAAACAGTCTAATTTTAGAGAGGTTTTGAGTGATATGTCAGTGGCCAGTACTTCTAAAAATGGAAAAGAACAGGACAAAACTTGAACAGTGTTTCTTTTCTTGAATACGGTTTCTTTTCTTTTCTCACATTACTTTTGGCAGCAGCTTGGATAGGCTTTGTGGTAGCAGCCAGAATTTCCAAGGCAAACCGTCATAGAGGAAGCCAAAGAACAAGAAAAGTAATCAAGAAGAGGTTGACAACTGGGATTATTATTATTTTTAATGAAAATCCTAGCTCATAGTAGCAGTTGAAGTGGTAATAGTTTTGTGAGGATAGTTTGTATCTCTGATTATAGTCAATGGTTGCATTTCAGCTGACAAAGATCTTTTGTTGAAGCTCAGTGTATGTTGTAAGTTGAATGTTTTTAGTCAGAAGAAAGCACCACTGAATTCAACTGTGCTTTATTTTGATGTAGCTATGAATAGGATTGCAAAGTCGTGCCCTGCAGATTTCATTAATGATGTGCTTGTTTTTGATGCCTGTGTTTTACTGGTTCTTTAATCATCAGAATATTAGCTCTTTTGAGTATAAATATAAGAAAAGTAGGATATGAATGTCTATACCTACCCACACATGTATATCTCCTTAGGCCTTTTACTGATTTTCTCCATGGTATATCAGTAAGATCATTAAAATGGGTTTCTGCAGCTGTGTGCAGCTTTTCTCCCTCCCTCATGCTACTAGAACCTGGGTTCAGCTGATGAAACTACATACAGGGTAATTCATGATGGACAAGAAATAATATTTATTCACCCAAATGGCTTTTGATGAGGATTAGTAAAGGATATGTCTATCAGTGGTTATTAGCATGATGGCTTCATATTATCTCCAGTTTCATTGCAGGGCACTTTTTAATATAATAATAGGAAGAGAGGTTTATACTCCTAATGTCCTGCTCACAAGCTTCCCATGGGCTTCTAATTTTCTATAGGACATGTTTGCTGGATTAGATAACTTTTAGGTCAAATCCATCTGGGTAGATGTTTCATTCTTTTCTTCTTCTCTTGCTTTCTTCTCCCTTAACACTTACACAGTAAACCAAGTATAGGATCAAAGCATGTACAGTGGTACCTCGGGTCACGAACGCTTCTGTTCACGACCAATTCGGGTCATGAACAGCTCCGTTCGCAAAATTTTGCTTCCGTTCGCGAACGCCGGATTGGGTGACGAACAGGATCCGTGGCCATTTTCCCTCCCATGACACATGGTCGTGGCTTCCTGTAAGGAGGGGGACTCTCCCTCCAAGCAATAACCGCCTCCCCACCCGCCTTCCTGTCCTCCACGCCAGAAGTTGCGTCGAGCAAGGTTAGCGTTCTCTCTCTTCGTACTGTACTTTGTGTCATATTTTTGTGGTTTAAAAAAAAAAAACATACGGTTCAGAATGGATTAACCGTAATTACATTGAACCTTATGGGAAAATTTGATTCAGGTCGCGACCAATTTGGGTCGCGATCAGAGTCGCGGAACGAATTAAGTTCGTGAACCGAGGTACCACTGTATAATGTACTTTCTCATATGTTTCATTTATGTCCTTCTTAGTAGCTTCATACAAACTATTTGACATTATCAGTACAGTTATTTGATCCACTAGTTCAAACTTTGCTATTTAAAATTCAAATCTTATTGGAATAAATTCTTAGGGGGCTGAAACTTAAAATTCCATAAAGATTATTCTTATGCAAAGGATGTTCTTCATCCTTGTGGTTTCTATAAAGTACATTTTAAATTATTTTTTAATTGTTTATTCGAAGAAATGTGTTTCAGGATATATTTTCCTTACATTGTGTTTTTTATGCTGATTTTTTGGTTGTTTGTCTGTTTTTAATTAATGCCCAGCTAGGTGGGTATACCTAGTAACCTTGGCTGAACTTGAAAATAAAAAATTATAAGAGAAGTTAAGGAGGTTCAAGCCTAGTTAGTACTTAGATGGGAAATCACCAGGATTGTAGGCTAGATTGGGAAGTAGAAAAAAACATTCCAGAATAGAGATGTGTCTGCTTTTTATTTGCCAGTATTAATTAATTCTTGTGAAAACAGAAGACAACATTTTTATTTTTAGGCTCATATAACTTCATTTAATGCATGAAATAAACCTGGCAATTAGAAATTGATATTTTTATAGCTTGATACTCTAAATAAATATGTGATGTTTTGAAATATGGTAGCTAGAAATATCTTCTATCCCCTTGCAGCTAGTTTTTGGTTGTTTGCAGATAATCCTGTAAAAGAACATTTTCTTCAGGAATGCTACAAACAGCATGAGTTTCCCAGTGAAGATTCCAGTGTACAATAAATGAACAGTCTAAGTATTTAGGCTCAAAACATCCCAAGAAGCTACTGTAAATCTGCTTTCTGTTTTCGGCATAGCAGAAGCATCTGTTTTGAAGCAATAGTAATTCTGCAGACCTTTGCTACCAGATTGTGGCAGCTGGAACTACCCAACTGTAACAAAAGAACTGAAGGAAGGAAAGGATATCCTCAGTTAAGCAACAGCCTTCAACCTTGAAAATTTCTAAATCAGTTTGTCTTTGAATGGTGAGGTATGGATGAATGGTGATAACGGATAAAGCTGCTATGTGGCAGTAGAACTGATTTCCTTGACAATTGGAGAATCCCCTAGGAGTAACCCCATCCAACATAAACTAAAAACACTGTTATATAACAGATGGTTACTTGATTTGGGAGCTGCCTTTTAAGTTTGAGAACTAAGCTTCAAGATGATAAATTGATATTGCCACTTGCATTAAACATCCACCTCCAAAGAATACAAATCCTGGTTAAATATACAAGGTTTACTATAAACTTAAGATGAACTTCACCAATACACCTTTTTTGGGCTTTGGACTGCCCTTTGCCTCTGTGAGGGCTTCCAGAAGCTGCAAACCAAAGAGGAAGAGGAAGAGAGAGAGAGAGAGAGATTTGATTCAAATTGAATTAAATAAAGTTAATATGAGACTCCCCATTGTTATTGTTGTTCAGTCATTAAGTTGTGTCCAACTCTTCGTGTTCCCATGAACCATATCGTGCCAGGCCTTCCTGTCCTTCACTGCCTCCTTGAGTTTGCTCAGTTTCATGCTCATTGCTTCAGTGATGCTATCTAACCATCTCATTCTCTGCCGTCCTCTTCTCCTTTTGCCTTCAATCTTTCCCAGCATCAGGGTCTCCCTATGCATTTAAATAATTTTCCTCTCCTGTCCCATTAAAAAGATCACCTGGGTGGCAATGCTAGAGGGACTCCATGAGATACCTCCACTGCTTTTTGGGACTTCATGGTCCATGCAAAGATGTGTATTGCTGTTAGAGAAGTAGGTTTGCAATCATGAACATTCAGCAGCATTTGCAAGACCCACTTAGATATTGTCTAAATCATATATGTGCAGAATTAATTTCTCTTTTTAAGAAAAAGAGCCTGACTTGACCATGGTTGAGGAATTTTTCACAATGTTTATTCACACCTTCTCTAAACCAGGCATATAAAACAACATGATAATATCTGAATAAAGATTCATAAATGTTTTGCTGGCCTTGACCCAGCTGAACTTTATCATAATAAGATCCATGGAACTGAACTGACAGTAGAACCAGTAGAAAGTATCAGTCCCAATAATTTGAATCTTGTTTTCAGTGGTATTTGCAGAACAAACCTGTATTATGTAGTGATGTTGGTAGAGATTCTATGACAGTTTTACAGTGGAAAAACTGTATTCTTGGGCCTGTTGGCTGGCTGCAGTCTTAGCAGAAATTGGGACTCTCATCATTATTTTTACTTCCACCGGTTTCAGATGAGAAGCAGTAACAGTACTGATCCCACAGCTGTCATTATTTCAGGCCAGTTTTGGAAGAATGAAGGGACGTTGGGTCTTGCAGATTCATAACTGACTTCCCAACACTGCTGAAACACTTCTGGACATCAACAGCAGTAAAGCCTTTCATGAATACCCCAGCAGAAGTTATGGTGACACAGATAAAATCCTTTCTCTGCTGGGACTGGACTTCTTCCTTTTGCTTCTGTTGCCACAGATGATTTTCCAGCAAAATCAGGATTGTTCCCTTAGTTGTTCCTAACTTTAGCTGCATGCAGCCAGTATTTAGAAGGCAGCATCTTTCTGACTAAGAAGAATACAACAAACCTTTAAACATAGAACAGGACTGTATTTAAATAGACTTTGCTGAAGAAGACTTCTAAATTAAGGCTTAGACTTGGTAGACTAATTGCAAATAATCAGTGATCACTGCTTTTTACAAATGTGAAGATTTTCTGGTACCCTCAGGCTTGATTATATAATCAATCCTCAGATAAACAGCTTTGGTATTTGTCACAATTACTGTCTTTAATAGTTTATTTCCCTCCTTAGATTAAGGTTTCTCTGTTTAATTCAGCTAAAATGGATTACTACTAATCTAAAGGCAGTGATAATTGTAAGGTAAGAAATTAAATGCCTTCTTTATGGCATTTATGGGATATTATTTTTCCCCTTTGAGAAAAAGATAGGATTTTGAGTAGCAGAATGTTTCTTTTTTAATATATTAATGTTTCAGAAGCTTTTAAAAGTTATTAATACTAAAAAAATGTCCCATAATCCTGGTTTTGAAAATAGACATAATATTTTACATGCAGTCCAATACTGAGCATTTTTCATACTCAGGTCTTGTGTCCATGCTTGAACCCAAGCAATCAAATATAAATTTGGTTTTAGTGGCCTCATTTTTTAAATGAGCAGCTTGAAGTATATATTTCTAGTTCAAATTTTGCTGCTTTCAGTAACCAGAATGAACAACTGTGGTAGGCCTTCAAATTCTCATGATTGAAACTGAGGGATAAAGAAGAAGGAGAAATGGTATGAAAATATCTATGTTTCTATGTTTCAACCAATGTCATTGCTCCCAGTGCCACAAAACTCTTTCAAACTACTTATAATCCAACTTTCTTCTCTCCCCTCCATATTCCTCAAGCCTTCAAAATACGTTTCAAACCTTCAGTCTCTCATCTCAATTAAATACATATATTTCTGAATTGCTGAACTGCTGAACTGCAGTTCAGCCTTTGCAATGTTGCACTGAAGGTATGGAGGCCATTGGAGGTGTAAGGGGGACTTCAAAATGTGCCATCAGGTTGGGAGTGAAAGACATGGGTGTTCTCCAGAATTATCTTTTCCCCTGCCCTCCAAAAAACAGAAAATGCATTCTTAGTATGGCATGCTTAAATGAAAGTTCTGAATAGATTCTTGGTGCCCCTCAAGAATCAACAGCACTGGAATTATAGGATATAAGATACAATTGGTAGAAAAAGATGCATGAAAGAAGGCACTATTCTTCATCAATGTAGCATTTGAGATTTCAGCTCTGATGCAAAATTATTAATTCAGGACTCCCTTTAAAAATATTTTGATTTTATGTTCCTTACTCATCTGCCTTAAACCAAAGTGAACAGAGTTTCAGGGCAATATATGGAAATCCAAGCAAATAAATTATCCTGGGTTTGATAAGCTAAGCTATCTAATTTCACTCCATAGATATTTGTGCTCCATGAAAGAATTCTGTGTGCTCTTATTCACTGAATAACTAATTTCTCTATCAAACTTTATGACCAGAATCCTGGAGCAGGATATAGTCCTATAACTGTACTGAGTTCAGTACCAAATAGATATTGTATTGTCAACATTTGCAACTTATTACCTGAAGGGGCTGGAGGAGAGGAGGCTACACGTAGTTGTTCCAAATATATAATCAACACTATCTAAGGATTCCAATACATTAGTGTGAATGTGTATGTATATATCTATATACTACTAAAACTCTTGTGTCTGTAACCTTCAACTGGGCGAAATGGTGCATTGTAGGGCAACAATTTTTGAACCAAGGTACCTCAAATGGGTTAACTTACAGAATGTGTCCAAAATCCAGGACGCATTACTCCCGTGGGATTGGAGTAAGAAAAAGAGGGAGGGAGGGAGGGAGGGAGGGAGGGAGATTTCTGCCAGGGAAGCTGGCAGCAAGTCGCAGGTCGGTCACACTCCTACTGTTTTTGTGCCCTTGGTCATTATATTTCTGTTTAGGTAAGGAAATATCTCTGCAACAATGACCCAACTGGTCACAGTTTGTCTAGTTTGTGTGTGTACACATTTACATACATATACATACATACACATATACATATATACATACATACACATGCATACATATATGTATCACACACATACACATTCATACACATATGCAAGAACAAAGAGCCTTATAACACTTGTATAATGCATATTTATTTATCTTTCATCTATGAAAATATCACTGTAAACCTTAGAGCTTTGGATGGAGTCTTTCCCTCCTTTTGAAGGAGGAAAGCTCATGGTGTGTAAGTGCCTGATGTATGATCATATGAACCTCAAACCACTTCTCCAACATATTGATTTATTTATGAAGGCTGTAATATAAGGGTGCTTCTTCTGGATAAGAAGGCTATTATCATCCTGAAGCTTGTCTCCTTTGTTCCATGTTCTCAAGCATTTCTCTTTGTTCACCCCCCCCCATCTCTTTTACAGAATAATTCCTGGGGGAAGCAGTATTCCTATGCGCTCTTCAAAGCTATGAGCCATATGCTTTGCATTGGGTATGGAGCCAGAGCCCCTGTGAGCATGTCAGATCTCTGGATAACCATGCTGAGCATGATTGTGGGGGCCACCTGTTATGCCATGTTTGTCGGACATGCCACAGCCCTGATTCAGTCTTTGGATTCATCACGACGTCAGTATCAAGAGAAGGTAATTTGTTTAAAAATGGTACTCTTTTAGTTTCAAATTTTGTTAGTTTCGGTGCTTGTCACAAAACAGAAAACAGGTCGGGTAGATTCTGTTGAGACAAGTTGACTAAAGAGTGGCTCTTTGAAGTGGTGAACATTGCTGATGAATGCAGTCATCTACCAAATGATAAACTTTAAAATGAAAAAAAGATCTTCCCTTTTCAGTTTTACTTTGTCCTCCTCAACTGAGCAGTATAAAACTCACGTTGAATTTGAAATTGAAATGCTGCAGTCTGAAAGACAAAATAATTTTGTCTTAAACCGTAAAATAGTGATGTAATATTGGACTTCCACTTTGTAGACACTTAAATATAATAAATAAATATAATTTGAGATATATATGTGGGCGCAGTTGAGGGTGGTTACAGGTTATTGGTATATCATATCACTTATAAGCTTGACACCTTATTTTGCTACTAAAATTGCAAAGCCACCAATGACAACAGCAGTACACACAAAAAGAAATCTTGCTACCCAAATCAAACTTTTGCTGCTGAATTTCACTTTACCAGCCCACAGTTCTAGAGGGATCTGGACAAGACACTTCCCAGAATTCTGCAACCTGGATGTTTTCTATCCTTTGTCTTTGTATTGCCTTTCATTTTCTGTTATATTTGATTTTATAAAAATAAAACAATTGAAATGGCCTGAAGTGAAAAATATGGAAAGATGTTATGATGCCTCACGAAGGGAGAGAGAAAATTAATGGCTATAGTAAGAACCAAGAAGAAGAAGAAAAATTACAAGTTCTAGGATTTGCTGTATATCTGTTATCAAGTGTTGTAGAATCCAGATATCAGTTTACTTCTAAGTCATCTTTTGAGTCTAACAAAGAACTTACTGAATTGCATGTGGGGCTATTTCCTGAAAGCCCGCACAGTGATGAATCCTTTTGTCTTATCATGTATTGCTGTTATGATTAATGGATAGATTAATATTCAAGAAGGAAACATTTCTTCCTTGAGTTTACTGTCTGTAAAATAAATATAGTCATAGATATAGATTAGAACAAGGGAAATGCCAGCCAAAGATTGTAGATGCAATTTATTTGGCTTCGGTATCTAGTACACTCTGTGTGTGTGTGTGTGTGTGTGTGTGTGTGTGTGTGTGTGCACTGTGTGAGGAATCAGCACGGGTTGAACAATATCAGGTTTAAAGGATATAGAATACATAATGCATTATGGTACAAATATGAAGAAGTTGGGAGGTTGAGGGAGAATAGATTTTGTAAGATTAACATGATAATACGAAATTTTGATGAGAGAATAAGTGGTGATCAAGGAAGATAATATAAACCTATCTTTATAAAAGGCTTGGCTAAGAATAAATGAGGTTGAAAAAGAGGAGCCAAATTCAGTACTTGGGATGCCGAGCAGATAGTCTTTCACATTAGGGCATGCCTGATTTTTGTAGGAAGGTTGTTCTACCCAATAAGTGCCACTCCTGAAAATGTCTACCTTGTTAATATACCCAAGTTAGCATCAGCAAGCTGGGGTACTATCTGCAGGATATCATTTCCAGAGTATAAGGATCAGATGGTTCTTCAGATAATCTGTTCTGACCTGTTTAAGAACTTGTAAACCAGGCGCAGCACCTTTCAAACATTTCCTGGGAATCTTAAATCTTCCCCAGATGTGTTTGAGATTGCTCTCTCAAGATTTGGTGGGTAAAGATAATAAGTACCCAACATAAGCCCTCATTCCAGAAAGAGTCTCAGTATCTTATTCTGTGTTTGAAGGATCAATAAATAAAAGGAAAAGACATAGGTATTCATTTGTTTTAATTTATTCTAAATACATTGTAAGAATATAAAAGTAATTTAATTTAATTTAATTTAATTTAATTTAATTTAATTTAATTTAATTGATTTAGGAGCTGCCCAATTTCAGAATGACTCTAGGCGGCTCACAATATGGCAAAGGGAATAAAATACAATACAGTTCAAAAAGGATAAAACCAACCCCCCGCCAAAAAAATAGGATAATAACAAAATAAAGAACAAGATGGTAAATCCAGCCAACCATATATGCATACATACATACACACTAAACCATTCATAAGGGGCTCTGAATCTTCCTCAAATGGCATTCCAGGTGTCTCTTCTGGTGCTTCATTTCCCAGAGTTCCTCAGTAAAACAGCAGCATATGAAATGAATTAAGCCAATATTAAAATGAATTAATTTTAAAATGAAATGCTCTAACTCAAGCAGCATTACATAGTTTGTTTGTTTGTTTGTTTATTTATTTATATTTCAAATTTAGACACCACTCTTCTCACGAGGAAGTTTTATTACACACACACACACACACACACACACACACACAGAGTTAAAACATTAAATTCTCATTGAGCCTTTGCATAGAAGCAATGGCATAAATAAAAGAAATGCTAAATTTCATGAAGTGTTCCTACTTTGTGGCAAACTTGCAAGGCTTATACAAATTGTTGTCCATTGAGCAATATTTCTGGGGAAAAAAATTATCTTTTTTTAAAAAGCTATTTGAATGGTCTTATGCTGCCATTCAAAAGATTACGTGCCACAAGTGCAATATCAAAAGGAAATCTTTGATTTGTTTTCCCACATAGCTACTTGTACCAGATTTCCAAGAAATCTATTTTTCTGTGCCAGCAGTAATTTCAGATGTGACTTCAAAGTTGTGTATTTAAGAGACATAATGTTTGATTCTGTTTTGAGTTATGAGGTTCTGAAGTACGCTACTTGGAAATATTATATTAGGACATTAGCCAAGCATGTTAAGCATACCACTTATGAACTCTTTCCAGCTTAAAGCAGTTTTACAGTTAGAAGAACCACAAACTCTCATAATTGATATTATGTACGAACCTGTGCTTTTTCCACACTCTAAGGAAATTAAGGAAGATGGGAAATTGCCTCTCATTATCTATTTTTCCAGCCAGTAATAGCTACATTCTGCCTCCTTCTCCCATCCTTCCTGGCAGGCACTTTCCTCCTTGGGGGTTCCAGATATTCATTAAGGACCATTGGCAAGGAAAGAAAGAAGATAGATTTTCTTGTGGACAGGCAGTCCTTATGGAAAATTTCATATTAAAGTCTTCCTTTTCCAAACTTGTTTTTCTACCATAAATCAGGTGTTCAGGTTTGATTGAATATGTGTACATGCAGGGTTGGGAGAACACCATCAACAGGGTCCATGAAGGTGAGATTATTTAGTTGCTACCTCCTTCTTGGGAACAGCATTCCCCCCAGGATCCATATGGTCCCAACCTGCTAGATTTTAGGAGAGCCATTAAACTTGGCCATCCCAAGACGCATTTGGAGGTGGATATTTTATGAAGTTGTTCCTTCTTAAAGTGGTGATATGTTTGTCATTAATGTAGTGTTATTGTTCCTTGGCTAATAAATTATAAGTGGTTATGGGTGTGTTGTTATTTGGGTTGTTGCAGTTATTTGATTCTTGTCTTATTTGTTCTTATGCATTGTTTTAATTATGTAAGGTCCTAAGAATTGGCAACAATAACAATTATTGGCAGCTTATAAACTCAACAAATAAATATGGTGCCCAGGGATTCCAATAGCACTTGTTCCCCTCAGTGTCTGCCATGTGCTACTCCGCTGGCCTTTAATGTTACTACAAAGATTATTTTTGTTAAAAATTAATAAATGGAAACATGGCTGCAAACAAAATACCCACCTCTAACATAGTTATTTTCAATCATGCTTCTGTGGCCAACTCAGGTCCAGAGGCATTCTTGATGAAATAGTGACCAATAACAGTCTACTCAATGGCTAGATTGAAAAGGCAAACAAAAATATTGCCAATTTTGAGAATTTGCAGATTAGGAGGTATGAAATAGTATATTAGCTCACAGTTCAATTGTCATTTTAATAGATAAGCTAAATACAAGATTGGTACTTACTGACTTTTCTGTTCCATGAATGATTATCGTTTTGCATCTTTTGATTTTCTTGCCAACTATGGAAAAACATAGATTTTGTGTGGCAGAAAATAGCATCAGACTATTTATATTGTTATTCACAGCTTTCATAATCGTGCCATTTTTTTAAAAAAATCCTGTGATCATTCACAAAAATGCTTCTGTATAGAAAGCATTCTGTCTTTAAGCAGATTTGAATTGAAAATGTCTTGTTTTGCTTTGTAGTTTGTTAAATAGTATCCCAGCAAGAAGTCAGAGCTGGACCACATCATCTTAAGAGGGTGAGGGACTTTTCCCAAAGCCACTGTCCTAAATGAAATTGCTCACTTCCAATCCAAATGAAAACTGCTATTTATTGAAATAGTGCATTATGTCCGATGCGATAATTACTATTGCAATAACAGTCGTGGGTGCTGTTTCATTGCTTATCCATCTATTTACTTTCTTACTTGGGCTGTTTAGGTTTTGACATACCAGTTATTTAAGTTTTGCATCCACTTACAGTAAAACTGTAAAGCCAGATAAAATGAAGAATATTAAAAATGAATTAAAATCTTCACAAGTAAAAACCTGCTCAAAAAGAGGTGTTCTGAAGGCTTTTTGAAAAACCAAGAAAGAGGTCAGTCTTCTCAATTCAGCTAGGATTGCCTTTTTAAAACAGTGACAGCTAAAGGAAAGGCTTGACCCTGAGTTTCCACAAGAGACAAGTCCACGACAACTGTAGCTGAACCTCCTTAGAAGATTTGGAGACCGGGCTGGTGGGGGGCGGGGGGCGGGCAGAAACCATGAACAAAAAGCCTTAACTAGCCTGGAGTCAAACCATTAAGACCTCAGAGGCAATAACCAATATTGTGTGCTTCATCCAGAGATATACCAGCAGCTATCAGACTGCATATATGGCCTTTTCAGGTTCTTCCATAGAGCAGCCTAACGCTGAAGTCTGTACTAATTGAAATTCAGGACCAGCCAGAAAGTAATACATAGAATGCATTACACTAGTCAAGCATGGGTGCTATTAATCTTTATAACAGACAACAGCATTGAGTCTGGAACTATTTGCATGCAAAGTATGTATTTTATCATCTAGCAAAATGCTCTTTCCCCCAACCTTCTTCATTGCAGACTGTTTTTAGCTTGACCATCCAAATCCTGTTACCTTTCCTGTGTCTTGGAATTACACCCTTTTAACTCCCAGCCAGCACACCCATTACCTGTGATGGTAGGAAATTATGGGAGTTTGTAGTCCCAAACACAGCTTGATAACTGTTCTAATCTGAGACTTTTTGCATGAAACAAGAAAAAAATAACTGATGATTTGTGATTTTGATGATTGGGGGGGGGGGGAAACTAGATGATAGAAAAAAGAGAGCTTCTCTTTTTGTAACCATAGAGTAAAAGATAATTTCGTAATCATACTTGTATTTGCTGCAAAGAAAATCAGAAGCTTATTCTTTATATTTCTTTTCATCTTTTCTTTTTGCACTGTCTTTTTTTTTCCTTACTTCTCTTTCTTTACTTTATATTAGTTTTTGTTAGTTTTTATCTTCTTTTTAAAACTTTCAATAAAGTTTATAAAATAAAATAACTGTTCTAATCTGGATTTCTAGCTACCTGAAGAGAGAGGCAGAAAGATTAGCATTTTCCTGAGTAGAAACTTTCTGCAAATAAATGTAGAATCTATAAAGCAAAGGAAAGAATTGTGGATCTTTGTCTAATATACAGTTTTGTTTTTGTTGTTGTTATTTTTTATAGTTTTCAGTTAATTCCTATTAGAATCTGACCTTTACTACACTGATTATATAGGCGTAGGCAAACTATTCTTTCTTAGATTCATATATCCTTTGCTTGCATTATAAATTAATTTTCTCATAGTTTTCGACAGAAAAATGCATGATAAGTTCATTATTGCATTGCCGCTGTACCTTCTTTCATAGCAAAATCAAATCAGTAAATAGAAAGTAATATGGAAGTTTAAATCTACAAATTTTATCCTTCCTTTGGTGTATGGCATCCTAGCAAATTCTAGATGAAAAAACTAATTTATATTTGGAGTTTCACACATCTGTCAATACCTATTATGTTAGTTGATAGTGTAACACTTTAATTTATATTTCAGGTAGAAGCAGAGGGGGTGAGAGCTGAATATACTTACTGTTGCCTCATGATATAAATATCTAATTTTAATAGTTTCAGACAGCATAGAATAATTAGCATGCATTTAAATAGAGCTTTGTAAAAAAATCTGTTTTTTATCAATTCTCATTCAATTTGTTGAAAGAGAATTTGCTTCCATAATTTCTTTAAATTTTTTATTTTGCATTTATTTTATTTACATACACACACACACATTCTGGTAAGTTCCAGAATCTGGGTAACTGACATCCAAATGAAACTCATAAAATAGTAATAATCATAATAAAATAATATGATGATAATAATATAAAGGGAAAAATAGAGGGGGAAAACTCATATAAGAGTTAAAAACAATCCACCACACAGCTCTATGTTGCCAAATGCTCTCTTAAAGATCCAAGCCTTTCTTGCTTTACAAAAAAAGATATGAGTGTGGTGCCCTACCGATTTTAGGGAGCAGTGTATTTCCCAGGAAAGGAAAGAGGATTCTATTGCAATTCTCATGAAAGGAATATGATGTTCTTGCAATTATTTAATTCCAAAGTAGTCAAGGAATATATGTATATGGGTCTCCAATCCTTCATTCTACAATTGTCCTTTCAAAGATCTCAATCAGTGTTTCTCAATCTTGGCAACTTGAAGATGTGTGGACTCCAACTCTCAGAATACAGCTGTTGGTAGGACATTGAAATATACTAATGTTAGTGCTTTTTAGATGTTGGGTTGTTTGGCTGAAGTATCTTTCCAGCCTAAAAAGGAGGGGGAGGGGTGACTTCGCAAGAACTTACTCCTAGGAGGGGCAAATTGATCCAGTTCTGCCTTTCTAAATCTCTAGCGTGTTGCTCAAGCTTATCCAAAGTATGGCTCTTTAAAAACATAAGGCAAAGAGGCAACACTCTTTTTCAAGCAAAAACATGTTCCTTTCACTTTCAATGTTTGAAACTGCAAGATTTTTCCCAACAAGTTGCCCGAAGGAGCCCAGCAACAGTGAAATAGCAATTACAGAAGAAACACACATCTCTATGGGAATTTCCAACTGTTGGGGAAAGGCTGATTCTTCATGCATATGAAAAAAAGAGTAGTGTGAAGAAGTACCCTCCCTGGGGTCTCATGCCAAATTTCTTGGCAACACTGAGTCCAGTTCCCCCCTCCTCTTGGGTGAGCTTGCCTGACAAGCTTCTCTGGCTTAATTCACTGGAGTGGCTTTCAAAAAAAACCCAGCTTCTCCCTCTCTCACACACACACTCACACACACACAGATCTTTCTCCAACCTCACCTTTTCCTTTAAGTCCCCGCCCTACTATATTTCTGCTGTGTTTGCTTTCTGCTTTCTCCTATGATCCCCTATTTCCAAATGTCTTTCTTCCTTTCTTATCACATTTTCTGATTTTCATTGCGTATATGTATGTAGTATATATGTGTGTTTTAGTTCCCATTTAAGTGTCTATGTGTATGTATTTGTGCATATCTGTGTGTGTGTGTGTGTGTATGAATGTACATATGTATATGTGAATCTATACCCATATTACATTTTAATGTATATCTATAGAGGTATAACAGGCTAGAACTAAAAAATAAGGTGGGGAAATTCTATTCTTTTTATTTTCCTATGTTACATCCCAGGATCATAAGGTGGCATAAAGAATCCCCCATTATTTTATATTCAAAACAACCCTGTGATGGGGGTTGAAGTCCACATTTCTCCCAAATGACCTTTTCTTTCTCTGTCCCTTTCTCAGCCACACAGTGCTACTTGTTGAAATTATTCTTGTTTGTATTGATAAAATTATAAATCTTGCAAATTCAGTATTAAAAAAAACCAATTTAATATGAGAATTAAGATTATTCTAATTTCCATTGGACTATAAAAACCCAGGAAATTGGAAAATACAATCAAGATTTTATCAAGCACACTACAGAAACTGTACGAACTTTGCACAACCTGAGCCTATAGTTTACAAAAACTGATCTTTCAGATTAATTTGGACTGGAAGGATACATCCATGAAAACACTGAAGAACTGCAGCTGTGTTTGATGGAGATGTCCCAGATGCAATTATGCCTAATACATCTATATAAGACATGACGATTTCCACAAAGTTCACATACTATCATAACTGCATAAGCAGGCATTCAGTGGGGACACTTCTAATAGATACAGTTCTGCTCCAGCGAAAGGGCAGTGGTAAAAAAAAGATTTTAAATTACAAAAATAGATAAGCCGTGAAATGTGTGTTTTTGTCCCATCCAATGTAACTTGCTATGGTAACTCTTACTAGTTATGTTCTTTCTCTCCCCCAAATCCCTTTCCCGGTTTTTGGATTTGATGTTGCTGTTGCCCCAGGCAGTATTACTATGTTTGGCAAAGGGTATACCTTTTTTCTTTTTTAAAATGATACATGATCTAAGGATACAAAGCAATGTAGTTTGCAATAGAAATATGTCCATCTCCCATCATGCTTCCAATGCCTTTTGAAATACTCCAGCTGCTGTTTGATAGGCTGAAAGGTTGATGGCACTTCTCCAATTTCCTTTTCCTTTTCCTCTTACCAGCCTGACCAGGTGAGCTAATTAAGGTGCTATGCCAGACCTCCCACACATACCTCCCAGTTATACAGTGGCAGCTGCAGGCTGAAATCCACAGGGCACAGCTTCTGGACACTCCTGAAGAAAGTTTTTTTCTCTCTCTCGCTCTCCTTTTTTTCTGCCTAAGAAGCAGGTAGAAGATGAGTAACTGCGTGTTTTTCATACTGCTTCCCTTGAAAGAAAGGATAACAGCTGCTTGGAGCATACTTGGCAAACCCTTGGGATGGATTTGTAACACAAAGCAGTAGTAACACAAGGGAGAGTAAAGCTAGTAGAGGAGGAGAGGGCAAGAGGCTAAGAGTTACCTGCATACCTTCTTAAGAACATGCAGCAAAATAAAAGTGCGGAGATGTTTTAATGATTTCAAGTATTTTCCTAATCATTTTATTTTTCTGCAATGTATATTGAAAACGGAGATGAAAGGACCCCAGATTTAGTCCCTGCTTTTGGATCTCCTTCCTAAATAGGCCTCCCTATTCACTGCATTCAAGTGAATCTTGAATCATAAGACTCTGTAAGATGCTTAGAATGTTGCCATGCCCAGTTTGAGCACTGTCCAGCAAAAGTTGTGAAAGCAGTTTTTGAGCTGCTTTCAGTCCCATTAATTTTATTGGCAGGTAATGACTCAAATCTTTACAGTGTTTGACCCCTCCTCTGTTTCTGAGAGATTTGGTTTGAATTTTGCACAAAAGCAGTTATTAGTGGATGTGCCTAGAGGTGATTAGCAGTTCAGAATCAGGACAAACGTAAGACACGCAGAAACAGAAGGAACTCTTGAGTGGAATCTCCCATATTGGGGCTTGTAAACCCAGCTGATGGTACTACATAGCAAAGTCTGTGGGAAGCAATCCATTATTTAAGGACTTCTGCACAATACAGTACTTTCTAATTACATGGGATGCAAGGAGAAAACACAAGGAAGGTGAGAAAGTGAAAGGCAAATGAGTGCTTTGTGTCATCTTAGTTATGATAAATTACTGCAGGCAGTTCCTCTTATGTAAAAGCCCCAACTGTAAGGAAAGTGTCTCATTAATAAGTAGGAGAAAGTGACAAGATGAGTGGAGCCCTTAATACCTAATATGGTACACATGTGTGATTATAAAATACAATCAGGGCTTCCTGGAAGAGAAGAGATTTTCTTAGAAGTAGGGAGAGAAGGAGAGATAGACAGACAGATAACAGACATATATTCTTAGTATAAAGTCTAGGGATAATAAAATGGCAGCTAAACTGATTTAACAAATTCAGTAAACCATGATTTATTTAATATCTACCATTCATGTATTTATTACATTTATATTTCAATCTTCTTCTAGGAGCATAGATTAGTATATATCAGATGTCTCTTTATTTTATCCCCACCCAGTCCCCAAAAATAATAATAAAAAAAAATCTCCTGGGAAGTAGATTGGCCTTTAAAAAAAAAAAACTTTATTGAAAAAAATTACAGAATAAAAATATTTAAAGGAAAAAGAAAATAAAGGAAAGTAAAAGTAAAACTGGGAAGTAGATTGTTCTGAGGGAGAATGACTGAACAAAAGTCACTCAGTAAGTTCCCCGTTCAAATATGAACTTGGATCTCTCTACTTTCAATTTGCCACAGGTTTTACACAAAAGCCCTAAATCGGGATTAATTTTAACCATGGCTAATAAAAGAAGCCAATTTTGTGAACCAAAATTTGAAAATGACTTGTTTTGAGTCAAATCATAGTTAAATATCCAGATTCAGACACTGAATTGACTGAATGAATAATTTATTAACTGTGGTTAATCAAACATAGGAATGAAAGTTTCCAACCTACTGTTTCACAGAAAGAACAGAGGCAAAACGTTGAATAAATAACCCTACGGATATTTATATGGCCTTCCAGTCAGTGATGGAAGGAATGGCTGACTGTGACAGACCTTACAGTCCTTTTGAGCTGGACGCAAGCAGAGCAAGCTTTTCCCTTTGCTAATTTTGAAGATTTTAAAAGAGCTCAAGGCTTCTTTGTAACATAAATTTAACCTGCTGCTTTGTAAACCAATTGCACTGAGCAGCACATTGCTGGTTTTTTTCACTTCACTTAGTCTTTTTTTCTATCAGAAAGGCTGTGCATTTGAAACTGACAAGTTAATAATAAATGTTTCCTTTTGTCAAAGATGCTTGGATGGTCTTACTTTCATTATATTAGAAAAGGAATGCAATTATTATGTTTAAGTCTGTACATGATCTTCTGCCTGTCGTGTCTTGTCTACTCCTTCCCCTATTAATTACTCTTCATAATGTCATTTAACTGACACTCAGTAATGAAAAGTTACATTTCAATAATCAATATACATAAGTTTTTCACAGTTGTTCCTTTTCAATTCAGTGACTGAAAAATCAATTAAGTCAATGAATTTTCTGAAGATTTAGATTCTTGCTCTTGTCCTATGAAGTTAGCCTTCCTTTTTAATATCTTTTTTCTTCTAATATAATGAGTATAACTTCATTTACTTCAAAGGAATAGAGACTGACTCAACCTGCATTAATGCTGAGAACTTGGGGAGCCACAAGGGCAATTTTTAGCTGTTAACATCAAGGAGGCACTGGAGGGTAGGACAGATCTCCCCCAATCAAACCACTTTTCTCCTGAAAATTTTTCCACTGTCTAGGTGAAAATGATAGTTTTTATTGCTTGCCCTCAGTTATGCATTCAGCTATCCAATTCCAGCCTCAGAGCATTGTGTTTGTACGCAATCCATGTTGGGTAGAATTACCAGGTTGGTAGTCCAGAAAGACGAGAATTACAGCAGCTAGGAAAGGCAATGCTGAGTGAAACTGCAAAAACAACAACAACCAAAAACCCCATTATCAGCTTTTCTGGAAACAGTTGTGAATTTGGGTAATTTCATTCTGAAAATCTAAATTTGAAAAAAAGAGGAAGGACTAAGTTTTGAACCAGGGATTCTCTGAGTCAATTTTCATTTTGCTCATGATTTCACATAAATGGAATAGTTACAAGTATATTTAAAAAAAAAAAAAGGAAGATGGAACTGGGAGTACCAGTTCCTGAGTCAATTTTCATTTTGCTCATGATTTCACATAAATGGAATAGTTACAAGTATTTTTTTTTTTTTAAAAAAAGGAAGATGGAACTGGGAGTACATTAGAATAATTCCAAGAATTAGCCTAATATATATATAGGATTTTTTTTTTTTTTACCATTTATAGTGAATTGTAGATTGTGACCAGATTGTGGCATAATTTTTAGGCTTTCTGGTAATTTACAGAGGGACCTTGAATGAGAACTTGAAGTTATTTCAGTTAAACTAAACTCCCAGGTTATTTTATTTTATAAATGCTATTTTTTAGAAAATTACAGGTTAATCTTCAGGGTATAGCATTTCAATCATGTACAGTACTTATAGGTGGGTTTTGTGAGTTGATTTCCGCAAGAAATTCATTCAGGGAAGTCAGTCCAAGTGTGTGATACACTGATTGCCTATATTATCCCCACCTAGAGAAGGTAGACCTTTTACACACAGATTAGGCTATGCATGACTGCTTTTGAAAAATAGCTGTAAAATTTCATCTAATACATTCTAGGCTGCAGATTCAGGAGCTGGCAATATTATTACTGTTCCCTCACTTTCTGATCCATTTAGGGGCGGATTTGTGATTTGTTTTTTGACATTTTTCTAACCCGAAACAATCAGAACTCTCCAGCCCTCCACTGGGCTACTAAATCTTTCCATGCTTTAAACAGATCAATTACTATCTTGCTTCCTACTTATGTAGACTGGGAGCTCTTCAAGACATATGCATTTTTGTAATGGAAACTGATGCGAAGACTGGTTTTTAGATGACTTACATCTTCCCTTCTGCAGGATCCATTACATAATCTTTGTAATATTTCTAATGCACTCTGCAGAGCAACTGGGCTTAGCTCTCTGAATGGGTCTCTTTCCAAGCATGGCTCCTATGAACAAATCAAGATCAGTCAGCTCAGTTTCCAATTAGGGCAATATTAGCCACAATACCCTCATGGTAAATCCATCTCTTTTATAACACCTGGTATTGAAGACTAAACAGTGACCTTCCCCGTAACAACCTTTAATCCCTTTCAAAAATAGATCTTGTTAAAGATGACTCAGCAGATGGCTCTGCCATGTTTACAGTGTACATTTTTCAGGCAGCATAAAAGGTTTGTTGGTTAGTTCATCATTCTTTCATACCCCAGTGATTCTTCTATGGGATTATTACTTTTGTTAATTGCATTAACAACAGCAAAATTGCTGATAAAACACAAAATACCAAACTGGATGTTTCTCAAATTGCCATACCTCACTATTTTTTTAAATCTGCAATCAATAATTTTTCCATGTAGCAATCCCCTCTCATCAGGCAGCGTTTGGTTTATTTATTTATAAATATTTAGTTATTTATTCAATTTATATAGCTGCCCATCTCACATACGTGACTCTGGGTGGCTCACACAATTAGACAGCAAATATTAATAAACGTAAGAGGCGGCAGATTTCGGGTGTAAGGAAAGAGCAGCTTATTGTTAACCATGTATTTAATTTGTATTTGTATTTCTTATTGCCTGGTATGTGGGGAGTTTTCTGTCTCCTGTGCAACTGAGGCTTCCAATGATTTAAAAACTGATGAGCCAATGCCCTCAAATACAAGTTGCCACATCAGAATTTTACTTTAACTAGTCGTGGGTCTAGCAGTATAACAATAAAAAAATCTGAAGTAGTGGAAATAGAATTAAGCAGTGCAAAAATAAGATAATGTACAGTTTGCAAAGTAAAAAAATAGGGTATTTGGTAGGTAATTATCTGAAGACATATTCATAGGCGTCTGCAGAAGAGGGCCAAGGGAGGGCAAGGGACAAAAGTACACAGTGACACAAACTCAGCCACTGATGTATTTAGGTGTGATGGTGTGAAAGGGTGGAGTCTGCATTGTAATGTCATGCATGTTTTGTCAATTTGCCATCATCATAGTTAGCAATGGATGTCTACAGATATACTGTATTGGTTAGAGTCACCGAGTAGCAGGATGCAATGAAGCATTGCAAAGATTAGGTCATATGTAAATTTTTGTGGATTGACAGATTTTGCCACAATAAAAATATTTACACTTACACTTGCTTTTTACAGTGGGAAGAAAGCCCCCCCCCCCCAGCCAATGGGAGCTTTTTCCCTATTGCAGATAGCAAGGAGGTCCAACTCCAGTCTGACATCTTTGGGGGGCTGGGGGGTGGGGAAGAGTTAGAGCTCTATCTCATCTAAGCCATGGCCTCACATTCGATTCTTTACTGACAATCAACTACTTAAGGGCAACCTCAGTGTCAAACTATCATCATCATTAAATGGAATTTCCATGTGAGGTAGGTACATATGCATTTATATATTGCATTAGCACCTCCTCCAACAGAAAGGATCCAAGGGCAGTGTACATAACGTTAAAAAAAGTAAAAGTAATACAGCAGAAAGCCAATGTGCATATAGGTTGTAGAAGCAAAAAAAAGAGAAGGTCATTGCTTTCATGTGCCAGCTAGCCATAGGCAAACCATAAAAATAGCCATATGCTAATCACCCCTGAATCACTTTGAATTGGAAATTCAAGATTCAAAGAGGGGATGATTTGATCTGACTTTGAGATTCCTGGGCAAATGATTCAGTTCAAGCCTCTTTGAGATTTGAGAGTCAATTAAAAGAAATTGCCCACAGGTTATAATTGGAAAGCATCAGAGTTCTTAGAAATGTTTCTTTTTTGGCAGGGATAAAATACTCTTTACAGAGCATTAACCCCTCCCTACATTTAGCTGGAAAACGTAAAGGATTTCACTGCAATATTTTTTTTCAAATATTCCTTCTCACTTCTTTTAAGGCAGAGATTAAGGCTGAGGACAAGTAGCACAACCGTCTCCAACTTTTATAACCAAAATCCTAATTGTGTTTAATCAGTGCACCAGGTGGTCTACCCCAATTTAAAAGCAACAATTGTTCAAAAACTGTTTTAAAAAATAAGGTCTTAATTTTTCCACTTACTTTTCTGGGATGTCAGGCTGGCTTGACACTGAAGATTGTCCCTGAATTTTCCCACATGGGATGACATATTTAACTGCCTTTGATCACTGGTTTTTCTGGCTACGAGCCAGGTTGACATAACTGGTTGACAAGATCGTCCTCATCACTGGTTTTGGTGGGGAGCTAAGTATAAGGGGGAAAAAATTCAACATCTATAAAAACATTCCTTTATTGGAACAATTGAAAGTTTCCTTTTTTAAAATAATAAATTGATTATTTTTTTAAAAAAATAATAAAAACTAACAAAAATTAATATTAAGAAAAAGAAGAAAAAATTTGAAAAAAAGAAAATAGTAAAGCTCAAAAGTGCAAAAAGGAAAAGAAAAAGAGAGAAACAACAAAAGAAAGAAGAGAATTGACTTCAGAACCTCCTTGCAACAGATATAAGTAACAGTATACATCAAACTCTTGTTCTAAACTTATGACATAACTTCCATTATTTCTATTAACCCATATTATTTCTAATCCTCAAATCCATACAACATAATTTCATTTTTTTCTGTTCCCCAGAAAAGTCCAAAAAAGCTTTACAGTTAGCATTAAAATTACACAGTGTCTTATCTGAAATCCAAGCCATCAGTTTTGCTACCTAAGCCAACTCCATCAACTTCACCATCCATTCTTTCGTTGTAGGTAATGTCTTATCTTTCCACCTGTATGCATATAAAAGCCTTGCTGCTGTTATTGTATATAAAAACAAGACTCCACAAGTTTTTCCAAACGTTTGTCCATCAAACCCAAAAGAAAAGACTATGGTTTTGATTGAATATTAATCTTTAAAATCTTCTGTATACACATATATATTTCATTCCAGCATTTTTTTGCTTTTTTACAAATCTACCAGAGATGATAAAATGTCCCTTCTTGTTGTTCACATTTCCAGCATACATTCAATGTATCTTTGTACATTTTAGATATTTTTTCTGGAGACAAGTACCAATGATACATTATTTTATAAAAATTATCTTTAAGGTTATAACACAATGTAAATTTCAATCTTTTCTGCCATGTATTTTCTCATTGTACTATCTGTATATTATAGCCAAAAAGTTTAGCCCATTTTATCATACGGTCCTTATCCTATTCATCTTCTGTCTCATTTCATTTCTCCAGAAATTTGTTTCATCTCTTCAACTATTTATTTCATATGACTGTCCATCTTATCTATTCTGTCTTCTATTTTTTTTTCCAAAGTCACAAATTTAGCCCCTAATTCATCAAACATTGCTTTAAGTAAACTTAAAACAACCATCTTCTCTAACGGTTGCTGTACAGAGCCTCTTCTTGCTTTAATTTCTTTCATTGCCTTCCTCGTAGCCATATTCTTTCTATTTTTTCCCCCTTTACACAAGTAAAACAGATAGCCAGATATAATTAAATACAAGAGAAAGTAAACTGACAGTTCATGCCTTCTGGTGTCTTTCAAGCTGGAATTGCAGGCATGTGTCAAAGGAAACACACAGGGATCAAGTTACAATCTCCTTCTGTTTTAGAAACCCAGCCAATTAACAAGCATAGTCCAGCAAAACAAGAAACTTTCCCATGGAAAAAAGCAAACCTTGTTACTGCAAATGGAATTGCATAGAAAAATAAACTTCTAACAAATAAATCTTCCCTTTTCACTATAAGTAACTTTTAAGTCTCTTTTAATTCCAATTTTCATCCAGCTTTTTGCAAAATTCAAATTTGAATTCAGGTTCAAATTAAAGCTCTATTTCTTCTTTTAAAAATATAGTCCTAAAAATAAGGATAAGCCCCAAGAGAATTACTTTTCTGTTGCAAAGGAAGGTCTCTCTTAAGTTGAAAAATAATTATAATCCAAAAATAATTATAATCCAAAGAGCTTAGAAATGAGCCAGTCACCTCTAGGATCCATAAAAGGCTGTACCACAGCTGCAAATAGAGATGAATTCCCCGCCTCCCAGCCGCTCAATTTGAAAGCCATTTGCAGAGGTGTTTGTCTCCACAATTAGCTTTCGAGGAACAGCTGTTGATTTCTCTCTTCCTCCTTGATCTGGAGCAAGTTGAGCAGTCAGCTCTTGCTGCCAGCCACCAATCAGCCGCAGTGCCCTCTCAACTATTTCAAAGACACCTAAACCACCATTAATCCCCACCGGAAGCTGCGACCAGTTGAAAATTTCCAAAATTGTTACAAACTTTCAGTTTCTGTCTGTACAGGAAGAGATTTTTATGTTCTTAAAATACCATCATAGAGCTATATTAGTAATCTTAGGACATGTCTTGCTGACCGTTCTTTTTTTACCACCATAACGTTAACATGGAATCTGTGGTATCAGACTGACTTTATTAAAAATGGGTGTATGGGTATACAAACACATGTGTATAAATGGTAGGGGACAAAAATTAAATTAGTCTTTAAAAATGTTCAAGTAGAAAGGAAAAACAAATGATTGAGTGATTGATTTTCAGATGCATGGAGACTTATTTTGAGATTGGAATGTGTGTTGTGCACTTGTATGTGAATGCAACTGTTTGTGGGAAAAAGTGGAAACAGAAAAAGTAAACAGTGAAAGAATAAAGCATTGCTACTTCAGTATACTGCCTAATTTCTCAAGAATTTTTAAATAAATTATTATCATCAGAAAAAGCATATTTATGAGCTATAAAAAGTAAAATATGAGTTACAGAACTATTCCCCACCGCGTTTTGGTTCAAGATATTTTGCTAAGGCAGTTTTAAAGAATCCCAGCATCTCTGTGGTAATTGTCAGTTGACAATGATATTGTCAGTAATTATTAAATATGAAAAAAGAATCAGCTATGTAGAGTAATGACTGAATGAAATAAATTGACCTTTCTCAAGATTTTGTGGAAAGGATTAAGAGAATGTTGTTTGACTGAAGACAACCATTTATTGCAAGTTGAAACAGATGTAATAAAAAATGTCCAAGAAGAAAGAGGGATTCCTATCTTCCTGTGAACCAGCCCTCTGAAATTGAAAAACTGGTGCTACTATTCCTCTAGATAGCTTGTTTTCCATTAACAATTTTCTGCTGCAATGGATGCAGCTGCAGGAAACTACATAATGCATTCATTGCTCATTCAACTAATCTTCTGAAGGATTGGCCAGAACCCCATACAGTCTTCTTCAGACGGCGCATAATTAACTCATGGAATTCATTACTGCAAGATGTAGTTGTAGCCACTAATTTGGATGGCTTTAAAAGAGGATTGGATAAATTCACGGAGGACTGGTTTATCATGTCTTGACTCAATGTCATCTCCATGGTGGGAACAGTATGCCTACAAAATACATATTGCTACAAGAGGAGGGGACTACATCTCCCACTTGCTAGCACCTCAGAGGTATCTGGTTAGTCACCATTAGAAAAACATGCTAGACTAAGATCTTGGTTTAATCCATCGGGGCTATTGTGTGTCTTCCCTTTAAATTGTGCTTAGAAATCCCCACATTGTAGTGTTGTTTCTCATGGATCAACATGGCAATCAAAAATATATTTGAAAAGTATAAGGAAAACAAAGGTGATCATGTTGTTCCATTAAAAAAAGAAACCTCAATCCATGGCTGGAAAAACGTCTTTATTGAGTCCAACTTTCATAAACTAGAAAGTAAGAAAAACAAAATAAATATATTTAATAGCACAGTGTGCTAGGAAAAATAATTTTCATTCACAATCCAAAGCACTCTGAATTATAAAGCTGTTATGCTTGCATTCTCTTTTTAATAACCATAATTTTAAAATATTAGTAATGCACTGCATATGGCTTTTCATATTATTCTGAGATACTTTGCAGTGATGTTTCATATTTTTTTCTTCTAGTACAAACAAGTGGAACAGTACATGTCCTTTCACAAGCTACCTGCGGATATGCGTCAAAAAATCCATGATTATTATGAGCACCGTTACCAAGGCAAGATCTTTGATGAAGAAAGCATTCTTAATGAACTCAATGACCCTCTTAGGGAGGTAAGAAAATGATGTTGATGGTGTACTAGGAAAGATTATTCTTCCTCAATTTGAGCTAGAGGAGAATTCAGAAAGATACAAAGTTTGTCTTTCCTTTGATGCACAGTGGGTTTTTTTTTGTTTTGTTTTTTGTGCCTTTGAGCAGTTCTCTTGGGAAGATTTCAGAAGTGGTTTGACACTGCCTCCTTCCTAGGGCTGAGAAAGAGTGACTGGCTCAAGATCACCCAGCTGGCTTTGTGCCTAAGGCAAGACTAGAACCCCCAGTCTCCTGGTCTCTAGCCTGATGCCTTAACCAAGACACCAAACTGGCTCTCTTATATACCTAAGTTTTATTTTTTAAACAACTCCATAGCATAATTGTTTGAATTACAGTTCTAAGAGTACCATCCTAATTCTACTCCAGTGTTATTTGCTGGAGGTCAGTAAAGAAAAGCATCACTGGAATGGTTCTGTTATTGTTGGTAGAAACCTTTGTTCAACTCTACCATTGGCAGAAGCCAGCAGGACAGAATAACATGTTAAAGAAACAAGAAGCTGCTTCATTGCCCCTAATGGTTCCAGTGTAGGTCAGTCATCCACATCAACTCTGGACTGAGCATATTTCTATCACCCACCACCATCAGTGGGGAAATCGTTTTTTTAAATATCCAGCAGAATATTAAATCCAGCAAGATCATCTACTGGCTTAGCTGTGAACTGGCAAGTTTGGGATAAGATGGGTGATTCTTCTGTAGGAAGATTGCTATGGATCAATAAACTTAGCTGCAAACCACTGAATTAGAAGATTATTGGTATTATTGTAGCAACAGTTTCCAAGGATAAAATATATAGTAATCCAGGAAATTTCAACCTTCTCATTTTCTCTCTAGGTAACATGGTAGAAAGCACTGCAAAGGCTCGGTCTGATAATATAGAATGGGAAGCATGCTTCTCATAAAAAGAGGTTCTGCCTTTGTACTTAGACTTGCAGTCACCTAAGCAGTAGCCTGTGAAATCATTAAGTACAGAGTATAAAGTGAAACTAGGCCACCTTAACTCATCTAAGAACTGGTGGACTGCAACTTGAACAAGTTCAGTTTTTCTCACTTGACTAATGTTGAATGCCAAGTAAATTTCTTTTTGTTTGCAAGAATAATTTTTCGATTAGCATTATTGAAATACCATGCTCATTAATTTTAAAGTTCTAATATAAGAATGACAAATGTTACAACTTCCACAATTTTTAACCTTTTCAAACTCTATTTTCTATTTATCAGATAATGAATTTTATTTCTCTTGTGAATGAGGGCAGGCAATTCAATTAATTAGAGTTGCACTTAGAAAAATGCCACTGAGCTAACAGTCACTTTGAAGAAAACATTAAAAAACAAACAAACATGAAAATGATGAAATGCTTTGCACAAGAGGTGGGCAGCTGGAAATATTAGCAAAAGAGTGGATATTATCATGCACCATTAATTACAGTTGGTCATTGCTGCTCTTTCTGTAATTATATTGTGTTTTAGTTGATCAAAATTTATGTACTCAGGAAATTCATTCAGCAGGACTTCACCAGATATTTCATTCAATTTGAGAGCTACAAGTGCTAATAACATTGCATATTTATCACTTTTGTGGATTTTTAAAAATTTTATTGGATGAAAAAAAGAAATAAAAAACAACCAGTGGAAATATTCTTGATGGAGCCAGTACTGATGGCTGAATCTCCTTGCTTAATACTCTAGAATGGTAGATGCAACTTGGAGTTGCTGGGAGTTAGGTGGCATATAAGATGATGATGATGATGATGATGATGATGATGATGATGATTGATGATTGATGATTGATGAGGAGGAGGAAGAGGAAGAGGAAGAGGAAGAGGAAGAGGAAGAAGATGCCTTTGAGTGGAATCCTGGGGGCCACACAAAGTAATGCCAGAACAAAAATTAGATTAAATTGAAAAGCTTAATACAGGTAGTCCCCAGTTTAAGAACGAGTTCCATTCCCAAGGTTTGTCCTTAAGTCGAATTTGTATGTAAGCTGGAACAGTATTATTGTATAATATTGTATAAGTAGTATTGTGTAATTAACTAGAGCCATTGTGTATTTAACTCAAATCATTGAGTATTTAACTCAAATTTTGCTACAATAGGCTCCTTTCTTAACTATGGGTCATCTGTAAACCGGGTGTTCTTAACCCGGGGACTACCTGTACAGTAAAGTATCAAAAGGGTAGGGTTATTAAATACACTAGAGATAATTGTATTAATTATTCCATTCAGACACATTAAACATTAGATGTCTTGGTCACATTAAAAATTGGGTGGACTTTCTGTGGCCTCAGGTTGTGTGTCTCTATTCTAGTGCTTCTCAACCATGGCCACTTGAAGATGTCTGGACATCAACTCCCAGAATTCCCCAGCCAGCATGGCTGGCTGGGGAATTCTGGAAGATGAAGTCCACACGTCTTCAAGTGGCCAAGGTTGAGAAACACTGCTCTATTCTAAGGCTTTTCCCAGCTGAGTAAGATTGGGAGGTACTGGACCTGCAGCTCACAGAACTTCCTTTGGGAGAAGTCTGTTTTAAAAACGGGTCTCTGATTGAGTTAAGAAAGCATTGATTTGTGGTTCTTACAAGTGAAAGCTAATGAGAGAAACTATGCCTATGTTGTAAGTAATGTAATTGCCCATATGCCAATATTTGCCATTTCTTGCTCTGTGCTTCTTTATGAGGAAAGCACAGAGCTGGTCGAGATGCAGAAGTGAACACGCAAAAAAAAGAGTTGACCCTGAACCAGGCTTCTTTCACTCTCAGAATCACAGAACCCAAGTCAGTCATGCAGATCTTCTGTTCTGCCATCACATGAACATCTATTAACCAAGCAGCTGCTTGCTCTACATGGATGGACAGCTTTTAAATTGATCTGCAGGATTTCTCAAATGACCCTCAGCTACCTTTTTTTTTTTTCCTTCCACATTTATTTAGTCCATCTGTTTGTTATAATATATGTATATGTTGCAAATGCATTTCTTGTAGGTGTTCAGAAAGATGCAGAAAGATGCACTGAATATATAGTAAGTGCTAAAAAATGGATTCTATTTCCCCTGTGCTTTTTAGGGACAGTGCTTGGTAAAGTAGGAAAACAACCGCATTCATTTCAAGATCCTTCTTAGTAAAATCATCACAATTTAATTTGTCGTGGTAATTATCAGCCATCCCTTTAATACTATGCATGTCTATTGTAAAGCAGGGAGCAACATGAATGAGTTTGCACTAGGGCTACAACTCTGGGCTGCAGATGTTTCCATGAGCATTAAATGGCAGCAGAGAGAGAGATCTCTCTGTTGCCATCTATATTTTTGCAGCTGAAATCTGGTAGGCTTAGTTTGCGTCATGCAAAGCTGTTTAACCATGGTTTAGTAGTTAATTGGCTGGGTTCATGCAACAGCTTAGCCATAAACCATGGTTTATAAACTGCAATGGCTGTGTCCCCAAATCCCACAAAGCCACGCGCACACACCAGATTTTATCTTACTGCCATTGTGTGTGTGTGTGTGTACTATATATAGTTTTCCCTAATTAGTGGCTAAATGCCTAGTCAGTTTGGCAGTGAAATAGAGGCATCACCAAATAAAATAATAATAGAGCCACCCCAACATAGTCTGGGGACAATCTAGATACTTAGAGATAGGCAAGTTTGTAAATTAAACGACAGTGCCATTCAAAATTAAATAAACTTGAAATATTGGGCAGTTGGTTAACCTTATACAGAGAGATGAAGAAATACAGATCTAAAGCATCTGAAGATTATCAGACTTCAACTCCCAGATAATGAAGTGGCATTCTAATCTGTGAGTAAGAAAACTTAAAGACAAAGTGTCAGATGTCATTTGAAAGCAATAGCAATAACACAGAGGGAAGAGATAAAAAGAGAAATGCCTTTGTTCTAGCCCTTGACTACTTATACTAAAGATCATAAAGAAGTAGAGCTACAAAAGTTAAAGCCTTCAAGAGCTTAGGACCTGATTAACTAGGGACTGTTTGTTTCAGTGTGAACCTGTTCAGGGCTACGATGAGCAACAGAGGCTTAAAGATGGCTTCATTTTCTGAAGTCTCTTTTTCAGATGCATAGGAGGGAAACTTCTGTGTTGTTCCCAAACTATGAAATGCATCCCCTTGGGACTTGCCTTTAGAAAGTACCATCAGCAAGGCCATATGGAAAAAGTCTTTGCGAAGAAGAGTCATGACTGTCCATGGTTCATCAGGAATAGAATGAGGAACCTGAGTTAGGACTTAAAGTTCAGGTCAAGGAGTAGAACCTGAAGCAAAAATTGGCCCTGTGATGGTGTGGTATGGTGTAGCTTTGATCACAGATCTACCACTTCTAAGCCCACCCCACCCCACCTCACCTCACCTCGAGGTCTTTCAGACAAGTTAAAAGAGGAAATCCCAGCATTTCCAGCTAACATGGCCAATGCAAATCTTAAATTGTAGTCTCTGCACTAGAAAAATTGTCTTGTAGGGAACATTTGCCTGTTCATTGCCCACCCACCAATGCCTAAAGAATCATGTTGTGCTGGGCAGAAATATATTGGTCTGAGTCCCAGAGCTATTGTAGTGACAAACAGTTCTTTCACAGGACCAGCTCTCAGAAGGGGCAAGGCCCCCACAGTTTGGGTTTCAGACACTCTGTGATGATTGTCCAGTTAATCATTGTTTCCAGTTGGCTCAGTGACAGACTGGCTATTATTACAGTTAAAGGAGCCAACAGAACAGATTTGTTGATTTTGAAAAATAAGTTGCCTTAGCTGTAGTTGAGATTTAAGAAAGAATAAAAACAAATGCTGTCTTACCTTGTAAAACCTTTGAAAATATCCAGGTGCAAATCTTTACTGAATTTGCCTTCATACTACAATGCCTTTTATGACATCTGAATGAACATCCAATATTATGTTTGATGCAAAAACAATTAATAGGAACCCCTAACCCATTCTTATCCAACAAGTTGAACAAGTGTAGCTTACATTAATTAGAACACGTTTTAAACATTCCCTACAAATAGTGATAAAAACATTTCTTTCCTGACTTTTTAGTGTGACTGTACCACTAAAAGTGGCTTATAACATTTAAAATTAGAGTTTCTTAAAGCAGTTATGTAAAGCAGTCAACTAAGGAGACTGGATCAGCAGCTAAAACTAAAACATAAACTATTGTTTTATTCATGGAAAACTTTATTTTCCCTCTTTTGCAGACAGGCTATAGTGGCTAGCAACAGGGAAAAAATCAATTAAATAAAAATAAATGCTATTTTTTGTATTTATTGTAACATTTGTATACTGTCAATTTCATATGGACTCCCAGCTGTTTACACACAATCCAATATTTAAAAACATAAAATTCTACAGCATACATTTAAACTGGTCATAATAATGTTCCCAGGAAACAGCAGGAAAATAAAAAGATAAAAATAAAAAGTAGCCAACATTAGCACAGATGTTTATGAATTAATCGGTAGTTATTATTCATTAAAACAAATTCATTTTTTTAAAAAGATACAGTGAAACCAAAGAAATATAACTTTCTTAAAATTAAGTCAACACAGAAAGGATGGGAAAGGATGGGACTAGTAATTAAGCACTATGAAGAGAGTTTGAAGGAACTGGGTAAGTCTACTTTTGAGAAAAGACAACTGAAGGGAGATATGTTAATGCTCTTCAAATGCCTGAAAGGATGTCACATAAAAGATCAAGACTTGATCTTCCATTCTGGAGGGTAGGACGTGGAATAATGGATTTAAGTTAGAGGAAGGTAAACTCCAACTGAACTGAACTGAACTGAAGAAACCTCCTAACAATAAGAGCAGTTTGACAGCAGAATCAATTACTCAGATAAGTGATGGGCTTCCCTTCATTGTATGTGTTCAGGTGGAAGCTAGATAGCCATCTTTCTGTAATGTTTTAATTTGGATTTCTGCCCTGAGCAGTAGGTTGGATTTGATGACCTGAATGGCCTCAATTTTGTGATTCTATAGCCTCCATGTTCAAGGGAATGCCAATCCCCTCCCTTGAATCTTACACAAAAGCTATGCTTCCCCATCTCTTTTAAAAGAAAAAGGGTTCGGCATTGTCCAGGAAAAGAATGAGAAGGGGAATATATGGCCTACTCAGAAGGTTGAGTCTGAAAAGGTTGGCCTGAAAGGTTCCCAGGATTATCTCATATGAAGTTTACAATTAGCCTGTCCAAAGATTTGCTACAATATTTTGCAGCATGTTTTCTAACTAGAAATGTTCAGAGGCAGTATGCCTCAATTTAAGTTTCTTGGGGGAAAGCTGTTGCCTTATGAATCCTCCTTATGTCCTTTTGTATTACACAGTGTTTCTTATTAATGTTCAAAAGGAATCAGTCTTCATGGAACAGTTAACTAGTTTAAGAAAGGACTGGACTAATTACATCTGAGACACCTAGTTTGGTGTAGTAGTTAAGGCATCAAGCTAGAAACCAGGAGATCATGAATTCTAGTCCCACCTTAGGTATGAAGCCAGCTAGGTGGTCACCACCCAGTCATTGGGCCACTCATTCTCTTTCTGTCCTACGAAAGAAGGCAAGAGCAAACCACTTCTAAAAATCTTGCCAAGAAAACTGCATGGATTAGTACAGGCAATTGCCAGGTATCAGTGCTGACATGAAGGCGCTCTCTCTCTCTCTCTCTCTCTCTCTCTCACACACACACACACACACACACAATTACATTTGATCTTGTAGGGCCTTTATTTTAAAAAAAATAAATTCAATGACTCAAAGATTTGGGAACTTGAAGTTCACCTCTCAGTTCAGTTCAGGATCTCTGACAAAGATATACTTGAACATATTCAGTGAAGAGGACTACCACCTCCCTAACTTATTCATTCATTCTTCTCTCAAAGTGTTTGCACTACCTGTACTTGGTATTTTTTCTTAACGTTCAAAAGGAATCTGTGTTCCTGTAACATAAGCCCATAATTCAGAATCCTACCTTCAGAAACAACAAAGAACAGGTGTTGTCCTCTGTGAAAGATTTTTTTTGGCTAGATTTAACATGTAGCATAATAGTTTGCATTGCAAAAGACATCTATGCATTGCCATGACATTTACTCCCTGCCCCAGAGTACCTATGCAAAGTAGATCAAGCCAATGCAAATTATAATTTTGTTGATATTTAGAGGCAGAATTTAGCAGGCAGTCCTAGAATGCAGATTGTAACCCTGAGAACTATGCACTATGGGAAACCTAACTTCTGAGAAAGAGGTTAATACCCTTTCTGAGTTATTATTTAAAGTTCAGCACTGGTCTATTTTTAGACAGTAGTGTGAGAAGAGGTTGGCTGAAAATAGATACAGATCATGTCTCCTTGTAGAATATAGAACATTGAGACACTTCATTTTCAGAGAACATAATTGGTATTTGGGATATAGCCTCTGTGCTCTCAAACCTTTGTGGACTGTAAAAAGAGATCTCTACAGAAGCCAAACATTTTGTGTGGGCCCTTGTAACAATACAAAGTATAACAATGGGGGTGGAATTTTAAAATGTAGTTTTTCTAACCAAGTTTGGGAGTCAGTGAAATCAAGCTTTTCCCTCCAATCCTTTCTGTTGCATTGACAATATATTTTCAGCTGTCTTACCCCATCAGTTTTCAGAGCTTAAAGACCATGCTGGCTTGGAAATCTGAGAATTGAAATCCAGGATATCTGCAGTACAAAGTTGGAGGAAATTAGTGTAATGCCCCTAAGTAGGCACACTGTCTGCTAACCACTGAGCTATGGTTGTTTTGTAAGATTCTGTTTGGATAGAACAACTGTCTATTCAAGCATGAACTGCTAAGTCCACACAATCTTCAGATGATATCAGTGCTTTGGGCAGCAACTTCCCCAGGTTCTCCATAAACCTCTCTACCAGAGACATTGTTTGCTCAATTCTCCTTCTTCATTTGCATTATCTGAGTCACATGTTTAAAGGGATAATTCCCAGTATGCTGCTCTCAGCAATTGCTCAAGTGCTTTCAAATCAAGTGGACTTAAATGTATTCACAGCAGCAGGGATTAAGAGAGACACTTCCTTAAAATAATTCAGACCATTTCTTGGCTATGACTCTGGAGTCTATTTCTCATGGAGATCATCTTTGATTCATAATTAATTTTTTTTAATGAAAAGTGAAATAATTAAAACAGAAATGGAATTCTCCATTAAATACATGTCAAGCTGTTGGCATGTAAATTAGCCAGACTTGTTTATGCTTCATTTGAATATTCTTTTTACAACTCTTGATATATGCATCCCCTCTTCCCCAAAAATCAGCAGATCAGGGGAAAATGCCTTAAGAACAGTGGTAAGTACAGGTTTTATGAAAAATTTCATGATCTTGGAACTGTACAGAGGTAATCACACTTCACAAACATTTGGCACACCACTAGTATATTTAACTAAACATTTACATTGAGTAATTCAATTAATGTTTCAGTTCCTTGATGATTTGAAATGCTGTTTCTTTTACTTCGGTAATTTTAGAACTAGTTCTTCAGTAAATGTTCCAGTTAAATAAATGACACTTATCTATATCTTAGAACTTAAATACGTATTGCTTGTTACCAAATAAAAATAGTGAGTGTTCCTAAGGCAATTCTGAAATATTCCAATATATAAACAATCGTGGTTTGTTCCCTATGATCATCTGCATGTGTCTGAGAAAGAAATAGATTTTCTATGTTGTCAAAGAACATTCATAGTTACAATGTCAGCACCAATGATAATTGATACAGGTAGTCCTTGCTTACCGATTGCCTCATTTAATGGCCATTCTAAGTTACAACAGCTTTGCAACATATCCTTCCATTTATGACCATTGCAGTTTCCCCACGGTCACGATTGCTGTTCAGGTGCTTTGCAACTGGCACAAATTTACAACTGTTGCAGTGTCTCATAGTCATGTGATTGCTATTTGTGTTTCCACAATTGGCTCGTAACAAGCAGAGTTAACAGAGAAGGCAGAAGTAAAATAGTAAGTCATAGTCCAATGATGTTTTGCTTAAAAGTCATGGTGACTTGCTTAATGACCGAAGGGGTGACTTCCAAGGAAGAAATGGTGAACTTTAGATGGCTCCGCAAAAAGTGGAGCCAATGATCACAGCAGAATGAAAAGCCAGTGAGTAGACTGGCTCTTCATAATTCCTCTCTGGACACGGAGAGGACTTGAGATTGCCCACAAGTGCTCCAGACAGTTGCTCCTTGCAAGGAGACCACAAGACAGTTCTGGTGGATTTATAGTTCTGGGAGACAAGGGAATAGCCATCTTGCTCAAACCACATTCAGCACCTTTAAAAGGACACTGGGTTCGCATACTTCCTTTTCTAATCACTTTTGGAAATTGCTTGTTAACTGCTTTTCAGCTATTAGGAACCTTCGGATCAACAAGTTTTACAGCACTGGGTGAGTTTCTTTCAATCCTTAGTGAAAGGAATTTTAAATACAAGTTTAAGGACTTTTTTTTTTTGAATAAACAGCAAAAGGATGATTAAAAAGAAAGTTACAAATGGATTAAGGGTCCAGATAAATTTGAAATAAGAATCCTACCTGTGGGAAAATACTTTTGTTTTGAATTCTTTTTTTTTAAAATAATAAGCTTAATGACCAAAGGGGAAGTGAGGTCGTAAGCCTGTCACAGTCACGTGATGTTTCACTTAGCAACCGCAGCACTTAGTGATGGAGTTGCCAGTCCCAATTGTGGTTGCTAAGTGAGGACTACCTCTAGTTTGTATAATTTGACAATCTGAACTCTTGTCAATTCTTAGACCATGATAGTGGTCTATGGCAGAAGAAAGTTGAAGTCCACAGATCTTAAAGTTGCCGAGGTTGAGAAACACTGTTCTAGTGGAAGCTGCATAAAGCAGAGTTATGCTAGATGACCGACCTCTAAAATTCCTTCCAACTCTATGAATAACTCTTATGACTCTATGAGACTAAAGAAATAAGCAAGGGATCTTTATGGATTGAAAAGCAACAAAATCGGATAGAGTTTTTATTTCAACATGCCCACATTGGATACAATCCATGAGTCATGTCAGTGCAAGCACCAGTGAAAATCATGGGGGGGGGGGGGTGTTACTAAATGACAGCTGTACACTTATACAACAGTTCCCATTTATTTTGACTGGAGAAATATACAGAAGTTCCTGCAGTTCGTTTGCCATTTTTTCACTTGATTTTTTACTCATTTCTTGAGAACAGTCATTCCTGAATGGTGTTTGGGAAAAACATTTACAAACATCATTTACAAGCTTTTTAACTGGTCTCCCAGTGAGAATGGTAACAGCAATACATTTCTCCAAAACACACCTTTCCCATCATTAAGCTAGTTAGCCCCCCTGCAATGTGCCTTAGACTTCATTCTCATTTCTTCAGAAAAACGAATGTCCAGCAGAAAGGAAGGTTTATATGAAATATGCCCCACTTCTCAGGATTTCACTGGAGGCTTCCAAGAAAACCACTGACATAATGGCATTTGTTGACTTTTTATAGTTCAGTGGTTCCACTCTCCGAAACATTTTGCTCTTATTTTTTAAAGTAGATTCACAATTTTGCTCCATTTTTCATGCCAGCCCATAGTGTTTTAATAGTTTCTGCTCTCTCACTTAGGCCAAAGGTAAAGCCAAAATGTTACAAAAGCCAGCCTGCCTGCCTGCCTTCCTCCTTCTCCCTCCCTCCCTCCCTCCCTTGTTTTGTTGTTTTATTTCTATTAAATCCGTGTTTTACGTATGCTAAAAACTTCCAAAGGAAATAACTGACAAGATGCCAGAATAGCTGACAAGACTCCAAAATGAGTTTCAACAAGTCATATATATGGTCTTCAGTAAATTAGGCTGTGGTGTCTTTTTTATTACTTGGTTAATAAGGGTTTTTTATAGTTTTATTTTACTTTTTCTCCAGGAGCTCAAGACAGGCCATACTGTTGCCCTCTCTCTTGCTTTGTCCTCATAGCAACTGTGTTATGGCTTGAGTTCAGTGAATGACTCTTGAATCCTAGACCAATCATCTAGATATCCTTTTTTTTTTTTTTTGATACAAGAGAAGAAAATGATTCCAGATATCCTCTTGCTAACAAGCCCTGCCATAGAAAATCACTTTAAAATACCCTATATAATTATATCCTGGGAAAAGAGTTGAAGAAATGAAAAATATCCAAGTTGTGATCATTAATTTTACTGTGATTTCTATAAAAATGCAGACACATTCCAATATAGCCTTTATTATAAAATGTGTTCTGTTGAGGTTTTGGTCTTTAGTGGAGGGGTAGCCTCTTTAACCCTACTCTGTGATGCTGTGTATTTCATTTCACCCTTCCCTAGCCCCTATCAAGCTGCCTTTGTGATGATTCCAATTACCTTTTTTCCATTTTAGGAGATTGTCAACTTTAACTGTCGTAAGCTTGTTGCCACCATGCCTCTGTTCGCCAATGCTGACCCAAATTTTGTAACGGCCATGCTGAGCAAGCTGCGGTTTGAAGTGTTTCAGCCTGGAGATTACATTATCCGAGAAGGGGCTGTGGGGAAAAAGATGTATTTCATTCAACATGGGGTCGCTGGTGTTATCACTAAATCCAGTAAAGAGATGAAGTTGACAGATGGCTCCTACTTTGGAGGTGAGTACAAAGGAAGTTATGGGGTGGTAAAGATGGAGAGACTGAATGTAGGTTTGTTGAACATGCATAGGTTTACAAAGGCTGTGAAGACATAATAAGATACCTATTTGGTATGTCTTCTTTGTAGAGCATGGTGACAGCAGCATACAGTAATTGAAACGTTTATCATCAAAAACTTTTGGTAAGAGTTTTGATGGCCAGGCATATGCCATTATCTGCCACCTGGCTCCCATTCATGTCCCGTGTTGTTATAGCTCCTAATCAGTCACTATCCTAGAGCCAGATAAATTAAGCATGTGTATCATTTGAATTCCCAGAGGTTGACAGTTCATAGCTGAATGTATAATTAATGCCATTAAAAAGCATTTGGATACATAGACTTGCATGTGTATACAGTAGGACTATATGTTTCAACTATGTTGAAACTGACATGAAGGTATCTCTGTCATATCCAGCCTGTAATATTTCTTCATGATTTTCAACATTATGTCTCATGTAATGCAGAGGAACCTGTACTCCCAGCTCCATACTTCCTTATTTCCAACTGCCATATTTAACCCTCAGCATGATACAAGAGTGAGCAGACTTCTGCTGCTAAGGGTAATTTATCAGCATCTCAAAGAAATAGTTCTAGTCTATCAAAATGGATGCCGCAATATTTTTGCTTGTCAAACAGAATTCAAGTGAGTCATTTCACCAACAACTGCTTCAATTGGTGAAACAAGAAACTGCAATTCCATTTCCCCCTACGTATGCTCAACATCTCTGGGAAGTTAGAGGACATTGGAGCAGATTTGAGTAATGGGGGCTTATACAAGGAAAGCAGTGACAGTAACACCATGCAAGCAGCATTTGATTTCTCTCATGTTTGTACTTTATCAGAGCCATGTACTTCCTGCTAATTTAAATTCATGATATATACAGTATATATTTGAGGATATCCTCTTGTGTTTATTAACTAAAAGACATGTAATTTTTACAACATTAATTTGGAACTCTGTAGAATAGCAATTGTTATCAGCAGGCAAGCAATAGGTTCTATTTTTACAACCACAGAGTGCTTCAGATACAGCCTGCAGTTCTTCTATGACATTTCCTGCTGTGTTTCATTTACAGGTACAGGACATGTAGTCACATGTATCTTTCACCTGACCATTTTTTACAACAGAAAACAGCCTCGAAGGGTGGGAGTTTAAAGAGGAAACGGGACTGTTTTTCTCTCAGTTCGTTCTCTCTCACACACACACAGACATATCCATGTATTTCTCCCACCCAGAGAAGAGTAACTGAAGGTGGTATGTATGTATCATGCCTAATCTGAACAGTCAAATTGATTTGAAAAATTAATCCAGTTTGTTTCAAACATTTTAAACAGTTCAGAAAATTGATTTGACTCTGTTCAGACTTCCAGATCAATTTATTGTTAGACTTGATTCAGTTTGGAGTAGTTCAGACTATTAAAATGTAGGTATACAATCATAAAAAGCATCCAAATCAGTCTGATTTCATATAAGTTGCCCACTTGCCAGAGAGATTCTGGATGTCTAATCAGTCATTAAAAGCAATGATCAACAACAATAATCACAACAACAATTCATTTGATAAGGTACTTAATAAAAATGGTAAATAAAAAACAGAGCAGTAAAATACCTGCATTTTATTTATTTTTTACAATTATTTCTATAATATTTTAAAATAATAAAAGTTACACTTGAAAGTTCAGATGGTTGAATAAAGAGCAGGTTCTGCTTTATGTTGGTGGATGGAAAGTGATTAAACTTTCAATTGTATTTAATAAAGTTTTGCGATTTATTTAGTTCCTGCTACTGGTTCAGGTTGGAAACAGAAATAACTTTAAGGTCACTCTTAGAGTTTGGTTGAATTTACTTCGAGGTAGGTTAGCATTGTATTGCAGCTCAAATACTTTGAAATAAATATAATAACGAACAACTACATTTTGAAGTATTTTTGTTGCATAGTGCATAGATAAGCTTCTGGGTGTATTCCTTTCTTTCAAATTGCACAACTGAGAATATAATTATATGCAAACATATCAGTGAATGATCTTACCTAGTAGCTTCATGTAGCTATTAAAAAGGAAGGGCAACAGCACTGAACTCTGTGGCAGCTCACAAACCAGAGTCTTTGGGTTTAAGATCTTCCCTCCTGTCAGCACTACCTGGAACCAGACACAGAAAAGAGAACCACCAGAACACTGTATCTCCCACTCCCAATCTCTACAATCAGCCAAGAAAGATAGCATGATTGATGGTATAGAAAGCCCCCAAGAGATCAAGGAGAACCAGGATAGCCACACAACTCCAATTCCAGGTTTACTAGAAGTCATCAGGTGCAATCAATGTAGTCTCCATACTGTGTTGTAATCCAAAATCTGACTGAAAAGCATCTAGATAAGCTGCTTCCTCTAGGGACCTCTGAAGCTGCAACCTAACACTTTGTTAACTTTCTACAAAAATGGGAAGTTGGAGACTAGACAACTTTTGTCCAAAACTGTTGCTTCCAGCAATGGCTCATTGCGGAGATAGTATATCACCACCTGCTTCAAGGCAGGTGGAACTACCCCTGCATTCAAAGATGAATTCACCATTGCATGGACCCAACCACATTTCACTTTCCAGGGGGCCTTAATCAGCCAAGAGGGACATGGGTCTAAAGGGCAGATATCCAGATTAACCGTCCCCAAAATCCTGTCCACTTCCTCAGGAGTTACAGGGTGAAACACTTCCCAGATAACAAGACATGATCAGATCCCAGTTAACCTGACTGGACTTGCCCAGTTAGAGTCCAACTCTAAGTGTATCTGAGCAACTTTAACCATCAGATGCCTAAAATATTCCTCATAGTGGCCCTAAGATGTTCTTGTGATCCCTCCCTCACTGTCAGGGAACAGATCAACTTAAAAAGTTATGTGTAGAAATGAGAAGAGTAGGAAAATAGCCACTCTTATCACCATTATATCCCTAATAAGAATTATTATAGATGTTCGATCAAATTCAGTCTTCATCTCTCTCCAACGCAGTGCTCTTGGCTGTTTCATCTTCTTTTGTTTCATCTCCTAGGGTTCATTGGAAAACCAGGGGATCCTTGGGATCAATGAATAAGGAGTGCCCATATCTGATTCAAGGCCCTTGGTACCCACCCATTCCAGGTAGAAATTAAAGCCTTGGTTGAACTGCTGACCAGATCTTCAGGAAACACCCCAAGCTCTCGCTGAGACCCACCAAGGTCCATTAGTCATCTGGGACAGACCATTCTAATAGGCCCAACCTCCCTATGGGGGAGGGGGGACAAACAGAACCAGTGAGCTGAAAAGCAATCAGAGAATGGACTTTTAGATCACATGGCAACTGCCCCAAGGCAAAAACCAGATCTAACATGACCAGCTGTGTGTGTTAGTCTTCAGTTACCTGGGATAGGGCCATAGTGGCCATGGACTCCTGAGCTATAAGTCATCAGGTCATCAGCATACTGATGATACCTCACCCCATGGCTTCATGTAGATATTAAACAGAAGCAGAGAAAGTACCAAACCCTGTGGCACCCCACAATATAGGGGCTGAGGCCAGGCTTGCTCCCAATCAATATCAACTGGAACCAGCAATGAAGGAAGGAGGAGAACCAGCACAATACAATGCCGCCCACCCCCAACCTCATGTCCAGAAGGATACCATGGTAAATGGCTTTGAAGGCTGCCATGAGGTCAGGTCAAGCAAGGATCCCCTGATAATAGGGATTCTGCGCATTAGTTGTATTTGTAACATCTTTCCTCTCATGGTCTTGTTTATTTATTTTTATTGTTTTTAATGGGTTTGTGAAATGTTTTAATTCCTGGTTTTATTGTATGCTGCCCAGACTCACTTCATGTGAGATGGGCAGCCATATAAATTTGACAAATAAAATAAAATAAAAATGAATGTACTACCCCATCCTATTCCCATCAGAGATCATCTAAAAGCATGACCAGTGCTGTTTCAGTCCCATACCCAGGCCTGAACCCCAGCTGAAGGGAGTCCAGATAATCCATTTCATTCATTCAGAAATGGAGGCAAGGAGGTCAGGCAGGGACGTCAGTACGCAGCAGGTACAGTAGCAGCAATCCCATTTGATCCCTAGAGCCCAACTTAATAAACAGGATCTTACATTGAGCAACTTGTGAAGCAATGCCCCCAAAAGCTGTTAGGGACTCCCAAATGACAATCACCGCTCCCCCACCCCCGCCTTGGGATTTCCTGAGATAGTGTCATGCTTGCTTATGAAATTACAAGCAGTATCATCAAAATATTGTGAGATGTTGTGGGATTATTCCTCCAACTATCCATAATGAAAAACAACGCGTACTTCAGTTGGTGATGGGGAGGGAGAACGGTTGCAAATGCTATAGAACTTCCTGGTGACCTCTGACAGAGCATGTGATCTGTAACAGACATATTTATGGTCAAGTAGTTCTTCAATATTTTTATAGGCTTATTATCTTGTTATTTAGAATCCTTCTTTAGATTTTGTATTAGTTATTTGCAATTTATTTTGGAAACATTATTAATGGGAAATCAAGTCCAGCTAGCAATGTTACTTAAAAAACAAAAGAAAACTGGGACTGAGCTTTTAACTCAGTGAAAAGTTCAGTTTCAGGTGGATGTTGAAAGGGATGTAGCTATTAAAATTCTTTCAACAATCCATTTCCCATTCAAAGTGGAGAATGCAAAGTTGTATTACTTTGGAGGCCTGATGCCAATCATCAGCATATCAGGGAAATACAGGTCTGCCAAGACACAGAAGCTTTGGCAGATCATTGCCTTGAAATGACTTCATGTTTCTTTGTTAAACATTTATTGTCAGTTTTTAATCAAATATTAATGTGATATTGCACGATAACTAATTACATTGTGAGGTGTAGTTTTATGTGGACAATTATCTGGCAATAATTGGATCAATGCTGCATTGCCAGCTAGGCATTACATTGCTGCGAGAGTGAATCATTTTCTATTTCAGCTTGGAAAAGCAACAGCAACTGGGAATGGGGCAGGAAATGTTGTTTCTCAGACCTGGTCCAGATTACTCTATCATGTTTTACTCTACTTTATGGAGTAGTTTCCAGTAAATGTGCTTTAAGTAGGATGAAACCAATCTCAAAGCATTTTCTCTGGAATATAATGTGGAATTATTGAACAGGTAAGATTTCTGAAGTCAAGGACAACTTGAAATAGTGATGCAACTCATCTTATTACAGTACTTTATGTTGGCGAAGCACAACAAAGAGCCCTACTAAACATCATAGGCGGCATCTGGACCACCTCAAAAATATGCCACCAATTGTGACTTTTATCTGACAAAAGGGGAAAATTATTAAATGCATGGGGAGTAATCATATTACTTCCCAGAGTTGCTTTTTAACAAGATGGGAGGTGACAAATTTGATATAAATACAGTTGGCTCAGTTCAGGAAATAGCCTACTAGGGACACATTGGAATTCTGAGAGCAGGTTGGGGGCATTCTTACAAAATAGTTGCTTGGGGAGTTTTAGTTAATCACAAAATAATTTCCATGGTGGGCATGGCAGTCAAAAGATAACTCATTTACCAAAAGAAACACTACCCATCCAAAAGTTCTTTACTGTTCAGATAGGAGTTCTGCAAACCTGAGATATTCATGTATGTAAATGTAATGCTCAAACCTAGTTCTTTACTTTGCAGCATGCCAGGTTCCTATTTATTTATTTTTAAATAAAAATATATATTTTAAAAAGTCAGAACCAACATAGAGCCTGGTGGATACTAAAGGACATTTTTGGGGGCCAAAGTGTCTACTTCTGGCCTCAGTTGTATGGATGTATTTTATGGCGGCAAATCCCTTTCATAGAATACAGAACATTTTAAATAAAGGAACCTAATCCTTTCATCTGATCTAGGATGGTATCATCATTTCACTTAAATTATTTGTATTTCTTTGGGATCACTAAAGCACACAAGTAACTTGCTCTTTAAGAGACAGCTGTGAAATAAAATATGGAGTCCTTTTCTCTCTTCATGATCTGACTTGGAAAAGAATTGCAATATTCAGCTGTATTTGTTGCAAGTTAAAAACTAAAGTTATCTATCAGTCATCTTTATTGAAAAACAGATTTCAGATGAACAGATGAACAGATTTCAGATGAAAGATCTGAAGTCAAGCTCACTACTACAAAAATCATCTGAGAGACAGAGTAGACGGTACTGGATTACATAGACCAATATGTTCCAAAGCAAGTCAGCAATCTCTTGCCCTGAGTCCAAAATGACCTATTCTCTTAAAATTTTGCTTTCAGTCCAAACTTCTCTTCAAAAAATTGTGAATGAAGACTCAGGATAGGGAGAATTCATCTATACAATCTGGCCTTGACCAGATCATATGCTGCTGATGGCCTAAGGTCGCTTTCTAAACTTATTTTAACTGAAAGAAGATTTGACTCAAAATTTTGCTAAAACAAGTGTTGAGTGGTCTTATCCAAGGAGTTTTCAGACTAGCCAAAGAGGTTTCTCAGGCAGTGGAATCTGTACTGTACTTTGTTGAGTAGATAAGTAAGTAAATAGGGTTGATATCAAGTATTTTGCATGGTGGGAAATTGGTCACATGGAATCATGCAATTCTGTGAACTGTTCTAGAATTTAAATCCCATTAAATTTTTCTGGGTGTTGAATAATTTACCTGGACAGGTAAATTACCTGTATGTTTCCCAGTTTCTCACTTCAGAAAATTTTCATTTGTGAATTATAGAAGACTGCAGATATGTAAGTCCTCTTATTGAATCTTCTCATACATGAATAGTTTAATGACTGCATATGATTATTTGCTTTCCAATGCTGCATCTCATAATTGCCATCTGTTTTAAGAGAAGCACCAATCAAGACTATTCCATTTAACTTAAACTCCTAAGGGCTATTGTGTGAGGCTTGGCTTACTGTGTATTACTATTGCTGGAGTGACTTTAGATTTGTCTCTCTCATTAGAACAGTAATTAGCCTTCCTTTTAAAAATGATCATGTGAATAATTTTTCAGAAAGACCAAATAATTACTGAAATCTCTAGATGTGAATGCTATTGGAGCATAATTATAAACAGAACATAGCTATATGTTTTTGTCTTTCAGTTGGGCATCAAGGAGGCAAAAGTAGCTAGATACTAAAATCATGCCAATGTTTAACTGCTTGTTGTTGGATTTTACATCTGGTTACTGAAGGTACTAAAGATAGAATTCTGTAAAGGCTGGCCTTTTTAAAGGAATTAGGGAGCTGAATTATGCTGTATGTTTAAAAAAAAACCTTGAGAGACCCTAAGCTTTATAGCAAAGGAGCAGTGCAATATCTAAATGTTGTGAAATCCAGTTTCCAGAAGATCTCTGTGATGTTCATAGATCCTGTAAACATAGTCTTCCTTTTTTACATTGCATCTCAAATGAAGTTTTGATGAGAAAACTGCTGGGCATCAACTAAGCACATTTTTAAAAAGTGTATGAACTCTTTCTCTCAGAGACTGAACAGTTCTTTTGTTCTTATGACACAGGAATATCCCTGAGCTCTTGCTCTGGAATGCGTAATTCTCTGGAACCTTTAAAAAATGTTGAATATTTTTGCACACTTCTTTCTAGCACCCAGGTTTTGATGAAACAACACACAGTATTTTGGGTGGACAGAATGGAACTCCTTTCTAACCACAACAAAACACAAACATGAAAGTAATGCAAGTGTTTTGCCTGAATCTAGTTTTCTTGGTAGCTATTAATTATTGCATTAATTGGATTAGAAAAGAAAAAGGGAAAAGAAAATAATAGTATTAAAATTGCATAATACAAACATGGATGGATACAGAAACCTCCAAGATAACTTAGCATTTGGACTATATTAAGCCACTTCTCATCATTCACCTGGAAAAACCGTCATCCTTGTGTGTAATGAGATGCAAATTCCAAGGATGCCTACACCAAACTTAGTCAAGTCTGAGGAACTGTGGCAAATTGAATTCCTTACTTGGTGTAGTAAAAGCCTAATGTGCTTCCATATGGTAGGTAGGAATGTAAATCCAGCTACTAATATATATATTCCACAGGAAAAGAAGCAGTTGCCAAATTAACAGGATTTGCAGAATTCAGAAATAAGTACAACATAAGTAAGATTTTGTGTATGGAATAAATGGGAAAATTATTCATATGCCTTTTGAACTTCTTTAAGTATTTAGTATATTTAGTATTTCAGGAAATCTGGAGAGACAGTATGATACAGTTCTTAGGATGTTGGATTGGAATTACAGACCAAGCTTTAAGTCTGTCTTTAGACATGGATATTCACTGCTTGAGTTTGGCCCAGTGTCTGTCTTTTGGCCCAGCTTATTTCACAGATTATTCTTGTTGTTTTTGTTTTATAAGGATGCAGCTGAGAAGGTTCTGGAGGGAGAACATATAGTTGATTTTAGGGAATGTAGAAAACTCTAGAAACTGAACATTCAAGAGCATTGGTGTAGTTCAAGTCAGACTTGGAGGATGTCCATTTGGATCTTAAAGCAAAAGTTGTTTTAAAAAAGGGGGTAGGGGAGAAAATTAGAAACTTCCATGATTGTATGGAGGTATTTCATACAGATGTTAAATTCCATGGACATGTTTTATTTTAGTAGAGTTCTAGGCATTCAATTTAAACATTAAATATATTAAGACTTGCCATTGACTACAACAGCTTAGCATCTTTTCTACACATTAGATTTGCAACTCCCAGCCACCATATTGCAGTCCCAATACACCCAGGAGCCCTAGGCCGAGGCTGAATAGACTGGAAAGACAATAAATTGCAGGAAATCTTTTAACTGGATTTGAATTTTTACTTGTTCTGACATATTTCCTATGCCTTCCTTTCTCTTTATTCTTTTTTTCCCTCTTGCAGAGATCTGCCTTTTGACTAAGGGCCGTCGTACTGCCAGTGTGAGAGCAGACACATATTGCCGCCTGTATTCTCTCTCTGTGGACAACTTCAATGAAGTTCTAGAAGAATATCCGATGATGAGGAGAGCATTTGAAACAGTGGCCATTGACAGATTAGATAGGATAGGTAGGGATTCATATTTTTCATAAAATAAACTATTTTTCTCTTTAAGGTCAAAAACCCTAACGGGCTATAGTTTTTCATTTTGATTTGTTTGAATGATTGGGTATAAATAACTATATCTGAGTTGATGATGATGATGTTTTGGACAATAAGTGTGTGTGTATGTGTGTGTATGGATGGATGGACGGACGGACGGATGGATGGATGGATGGATAGGGGAGAGAAAGGTAAGGATGCCCGTGAGTGAAACTCAACTCCTGGTGACTATATGGAGATATCCATACCATTTTCTTGACTATAATATGGAAGAGATTTTCCATTGTCCTCCTGGCATGTGTTTTTGATTTCTCAGTTTAAGACAGTGTTTCTCAACCTTGGTAACCTTAAGATGTGTAGACTTCAACTCCCAGAATGGCTAGCTGGGGAATTTTGGGAGTTAAGGTCCACACATCTTAAAGTTGCCAAGGTTGAGAAACACTGGTCTAAGATATGGTTCTGGAATTCCTTGCTGGTCTTTGATCCAAGTATTAATCAGGGCCAGCCCAGATAAGGAGGAAGCATATATACACATTCCAGCTCCTCTCTGAAAATGCTAGACTTTGTAATTTGAATACCAGTACCCATACACAAGGTTTACTGATTCAGTTTTAGGCAAGTCTCCATTTCACTATCCCTTATTATCAAGTCAGCTGACTAAATTTACATACTGTAAATGTATCTTTTCTAAACCGTCTAGCTCCTTGCTAGTACAAAGCAACGGTCTTTATTCAGATTATTTCAAGCTTGGGGATTGCCACTAATTCATATGAATATATGAATTATGTTCAATTGTTATGATTGTAGCTTTACAGAAAATAATAGTCCAGTTATTTTGGGCCAGTGGATTAAATGCATAACACACCAGCCCTATAACAGTTAATACCAGTGAATGTATAGCCAGATGTTATATAATATGTTCTGTTTGCTCGTTATTCAAATACATTTGGAAAGATTATTCCTCTCAATCTTTTGGTCATTCGTTTTGCTTTCAAGAAACATGTTAAATGGGCACATGCATTTATAACTTACTTAACATGTTCAGTATTTGTGAAATTAGGACAGCTTGACAAAGAAAGAAATAGGCTCTTTAACACTTAAAGAATCTAGTTACTCCATTTGCTTGCCTTCCTACAGCTTTGGTAACTTGTCATTATTGGCTTGTACGATATGTTTAGATATTGACAAACAAGCAGTACGCACAGTGATAAATGCAAAACGTCCAAGTATTTCTTCACATTGGTCTATCACAGTGAATTATGCAGGGTCTTCTTAAAGGTCGTTGGATGCAAAACAAATTATTCCAGAGGGTTTTTGTGGTGTATTTCTGCATATTCCATGCAAAGCAACATTCCCCAAAAATGTGGGTAGCTTTCGTGATTGAGAACAAGATCACTCAGTGATACGGTAACAGTATTCTTCTGGGCATGATACTTTCACTACAGCTATGCCTTATGCCCTTTAAAGAGTCCATTGGGGTTGGGTGGCTAATAAATTTAAATCATTTAAAAATAAATTTAATTAATTAAAATTAAAGGGAAGAGGAAAGGATTGGCAAATTTTGCTCCTAGGTTTGATAACTAAATAGAAACTCTTTTGTTAATGTACACTGATTGTTGGATCACGTAAGTAGAACAAGATTCATGGCTTCATGGTGTACTTTATTGAGTTATCTTGGTGGCCAGTGTGGGAAGCAGGATCCTGTATGGACCTTGTTCAAGCCAGCAGGGCTCTTCAGTGTGTGTTCTTGAAGAATGTCTTCTTGAAAATGAAGGCTATTAACTTTTATGGAAGATGTAGCTTGAATTGAATTGTTGCTTCTCTTTTATTCTTATAGTCATTGCAAATTACCATTATCTTGATGTAAAGATGCATTTTAGAGATAGAGAAGCAGATACGTATTCCTATGCTGAACAGCTGTTAACTTGCATGATGTGTTATGTCAATCTCATTCCCTAAAGGAAAGAAGAATTCACTTCTACTCCAGAAATTCCAAAAAGACCTCAATACTGGCGTTTTCAACCATCAGGAGAGTGAAATTTTGAAACAGATAGTGAAGCATGACCGAGAGATGGTACAGGCTGTTGGCCCAGCACATTTTTTGCAAACACCTGCTCTGAACTCAAGCCCTTCAACTACCACTTCATCGATGCAAATGAGGACACAGACAACACCTGTCTATGCTATGACCAACCTTTCCCATGGGAGCTTGAATTCATCAACACCGAGCACACAGACACCTCAACAAGGTGTAGTTTTCTCACCCTGCTCCTACCCTTCTGCAGTCTGTAGTCCATCCATGCAGAGTCCTTTAGCTGGCCGAACTTTTCAGTATGCAACGCCTACTGCTTCACAGTTGTCGTTGCTACAGCAGCAGCAGCAGCAGCAGCAGCAGCAGCAGCTGCAACAACCACAGCAGTCACAGCAAATGCCTACCGGGTCACAGAAGAGCGACATCCATAAGAGTACACAAACTCTTCACAATGCTAGCCTGACAAAAGAGGTGAGGCCCCTGTCGGCCTCACAGCCTTCGTTGCCCCATGAGGTATCTACTATGATTTCAAGACCACATCCAACTGTGGGAGAATCTTTAGCCTCCATTCCACAGCCAATGTCTGGTCTCCAAACCACAGGAATCCAGCCTGGGAGCAAAGGCACAGTGCCCCAGAGAGTCTCCCTCTTCCGACAGATGTCTTCAGGAGCAATTCCACCAACACGAGGACCTATGCCATCCACAGCTGGGCTACAAAGAGATACTTCCACAGTCTTAAACACTGAACTAGAGGGAGATAAACCACGGTTTGCTTCAAACTTGTGATTCACGTAGACTGAATAAAGCAGAAGCATTGAAATTATTCCCAGGACACTGTTAGAACTTAATTTTGCATAGTTCCCAGCTGTCTACAACAAAAAAGAAAATTGTAGACAAACTTAACCCACAGAATTGAATGTACAATATAAAGACAGACAGAAGGAAAAAAGGGAGAAATTCAAATGGTGTCTCTTGTCTTTGTTTCTTATAAACAATTCAGAGTCTAAAAACAGTTGTAATATTTATTTTTAACTTACTTAAAAATATAAAGTTTCCTGATTTGAATCTATATTTTAAAAAAAATGACAGTATTATGAATTCCAGGAGCTAAGCCAGAAAATAAGAACAGCTTTCATAGAACACCCACTAGCTTGGAATAGCACCTTAAAGCAGTGCTTTTTAACCTTTCTTAATCAACTATAATTGAGACGTAATTCCTATTTTAGAGGTCCAGATTACTTTTTGGTGCTTTTATGTTGAGGCTTAGATTGAAGGGTTAATGAAATTTTTACTGTCTACAAAAGCTAGTAAGAACAGTAAATAGTGAAGACTCATTCATCTTGCTGTAAATAACTTTTTAGACCCAAGTAATAATAACAAAAAAATAGCTCCCGCGTGATGTACCATTGCAAAATATTTGTTTAGAAATTTAGTTGCAGCTATTCATGCCAAAATGTAAGCATTTAAAAATTTTTACAAGATATAAAATGCAATATAATTGTAATGCGATGGCTTGCATTCTGAAATGCTACTTTTACATGCAGTGTTTTTATGCAGATTTGTACGTTTGATTCTGCTATGTGTATTTCAGCAACACTACTATCTTTTTCTTTTTTGTCCTGGACACCGTCAGAAAATATTCCATGCATGCTTGGATATATTGTGGGGGAAAGCGGGGGACAGAAAACTAACCAAAAGAGGAACAACAAAAATATCCTGTGCCCTCAACGCAACTAAAAGATTCAGTCAGCAACGTTAGGGGAAGTGGGGAAAAGGAATATTGATAAATGTGAATGTATGGTTTTTACAATTCATTTCCTATTGTGCTGATTTTGAATCTAGAGTTAAAGATTAGAAGTGTTTTATTTTAACTGATTGAATGAATTGTTTTAACACTGCTTCAGTTAGTCTTTCAGATGTGTACTGTGTCCTTACTGTAACTCTATAGTTTACTGTAGCAGTCTTTTTTTTTTAAAGAAATATATTATAGCATCCTGTTTGTTAGGAAATGCACACATTCCAGTGTATAGTATAATAATTTGGATAACATATTCTACTACACCATGTAGCACTGAACATAGAAATGAATATTTTTCTTTATTTTTGACTTCTTAATATCTCCACAAAAGAAAGGGAGATTGTAATAGAATGTGGGGGGTTTGTGAATCTTTTCTTTCAGTTGCTTTGTCATGTCATCTTATGACTTCAGATACTTCTAAAAGGAGTATTTTTCAAATGTTGAATGTACTGATTTAGGGACTTTATTCATTGCCCACCATGTTGCCAGTGCTCTTAGGGGTATCTTGTCATCATGGAACGTATCTGTATAACATTTTCCCTTAATCATTGGATTGAAATTATAATTTGGGAAGGGGGGGTTGTTTCATTTTGTTTTTTGTTTTTCTTTTGACACTCCTGTGTCAAAGTTTACTCTTGTCTGTAGTCAAGACTAATCACTTCCAAGGGGCTTGGAAGGTAGGTTGAGGGATGTATGAAGTTCAACTGAGACCATCTTGTAGGCATTAATGGAAGCAGTTATTGAAGCAGAGGGATGGTCATGTAGCTGTTGGTCATATATAAACCACAGGTTATCCCAAACACATTCCAGCATTGTACTGATTTTCTCTAATCCACAGTGTAGCACTACTTTAAGATGTAATGTTTATAGCAGAGTCCAATAGAATACCGTTTGAGCCTACATCTCATGATAGTTTATTATTTATTTAAGGCACTTGTTCCCTACTTTGGATTTAGCCCTGCAGTCGAAAACCTGATATGGATTCCTGTCCCAACTGTCATGCTGCCTGTTAACATTTTTTCCTCCAATGCTATTTTAAATGCCTACATAAATTAAGTACAGATTATTTTAATGAATTCTACTCCCCAACTGAAAATCAAGTAAATGAGGTCACTTATTCCATGAACATGATGCTGCTGTCAGTTAAAATGGAGTGGTCACGAATCACATATGAGGGATATAATATTTAAAGTATTCTAGGTAAACAGCAAGTCCATTTATTTTTAATACACTAGATCCCTGACTATATATTAATACTGATGATAAATTTTATCCAAACAATTATGATCATATCCTGGTCTTTAAAACTGTTCAAGGTTTACATTTGATAGGAGTACAATGGAGTTGGTAGTGAACTATTTTTATACCTATGTTTATTTTATTTTATGTACTATACAGAAACTTAAGAAAACTTTTTAATGACTTTGTAATAGAATGGGCAAAATCTAAGGTTTGTAAGTTAACTAAAATGGTACAGGGTATAAAACTAAAATCATATGTACATAAGAATGTGTGTGTGCATTTATACATACATGTGCATATATGTATACAAACAATTCACTCATTTCTGTAATATAAAGACTATGCATTGCTATTTTGAGAATTGGCCTGTTTTTCTCTGGACATAAATAAGCCCTTAAATATGGAACCTTACATCTGTATAGGATGAAATGTATTTACAATAATGTTGGATTGTGTTGCTGCTGAACAAACAATACATCAAACTGATTCTTACAATAACCGCGCAATCGGGGATAAGTTAAACTTTTTCCCTTTTGTCTTTGCTCAAAGCCATAAAAATATATATATATATATATATATATATATATATACATAAATCTATATATGGTTATTAGGAAATTGAACAAGAATATAAAACAATAAAATGTGAATATTTTATTTCATTTGTAATGTTTCCATCCCAACAGAGCATATTATTTTAATGTGAACCTGGACATTTTCTGACCCATATATCCCATGACTGAATGTTCTGTCTTGAGCCATCCCTTCCTCTTGGAAGAACATGCTATTCGATGATCTAAATGGGATAAACAGAGGCTCGTTTCTTGAAGTTCACCCAAGAAGTACATTGATAGCTTTGATTAATATGTAAACCATGCTTGTATGCATAAGTGACAAAACGTTTATCTCATCTCCACATACAAGAAAGATGAAAAACAACAAGGATGTGGTGGCACCTTAACATTTAACATTTAATAAATCTATTCAGATAAGCTTTCATTAGAAAGAGTGTATTGTTATGGGAGTGTAACAAGGTGAAAGTCAGAACATTTAGCATTTCTATTCTGAAACGGTGCTATCTCTGGGCAAAGAAAAATATAAGCTTCTTAAGACTTCCAAAACAAGTGTTTAATCCATTGGCAAGTTCTAGTAAGTGTTTTGAGAAGAACACATGAGATCTTTGTGGGATAAGTATTCTGGCCCTCCTTACCTACCTTCCTGTTTTTATTGAAATCATATACCAGTGGAGGGCTATAATTTACAATTAAATTATAAAATATGTCTACAGATTTCCTATACTTTTATGCTGAATAGAAGTGTCCTTCCATAGTTCTCATTGGAACATCTAGAATTTTATATTATGTTATTTTATTATGTATTTGATTAAGCCAGAATAGGGATTAAATCAGCAGGCCTCCTTAATCCATGAGCGATATGCTACAAATTTGGCTCTTTGGGTTTCTTGAGATATCCTAGTTTATGACATTGTGGCAGCACATTCTAAATGCGGGCAGCAGCTTAGTTGATACTAAAAAAGATCAGATTCTTTTAGATTCAGAATTAGGAAGCTAGTTCAACCCTATTTTGACCAGCCAAATTTGTGTATTTCCTAATACACAAATTCAAATGGGGCAGGGCTTTCATAGTGATATTCTGTCTGCTATCTTGTTGATTTTGATCTGAACATACATACACAGTCCGCAGAGGCCACTGTTAAAACAGGACAATTTAAGTTTAGATTATACATAAAGGGCAAACTAGAGCTAATCAATGGAATGCTTACTTAAGATGGGAAAATAGATGAAGAAATATGACTGTAATATAGAGGTTGTAGTCTCTTATAAGGAATTAATGTTTATTGAAAGAAGTGAAAATGGCTGTGTGAGGTTCTGCTGCTTACTTTATTATATGAAGTGAAACTCAGATATATCAAGAGAAACATCAAAGTATGTTGAATGCAGTTAGAAATCAATTGTTTAATAAGTGTGAGTCATAAAACAAGAAGAGAAGAATGAGTGGCTGCTAATGAATGTCGTGGAATGAATATAAAAGCGGGTGCCCCATACAAAGAAGTATATTTTGTGGTTTGGTCAAAACAAATATAAGAGAGGTTCAAGGAATAAGGAGACCAAGAAAAAGTGATAACTTTAAAAAACTAAAGGTAATGTATAAAGCAGTGTATTGGTAGTATCAAGTGTGCTTTGGAAGGATAGAAAGCTATGGAGAGGTATAGTGAATAGTATTGATATTTTCTTTCTTAATTAATTAAAGTGATTTATATGGCTCCCCAGCTCGCTCATGGTAACATCGGGTGGCTTACAGAAATAAAGCCCCAAATACAAACCCACCGCACCCCCACCCCCTTGATGACAGCAATACATTCAAACAAACCACTTGATGGGTTCCGTATCAACCCGGGATCCCCGGGCCCGCTGGCAAAACCATGTATTCAGGGCCTTTTTCTTTTCTTTTTTTAATGTCATTAATTTCTTATGCTTTCTATTTCCTCTTCTGCACTTGCATGACATGCATTTATCCTGAAAGGAAACAGACTGATGGGAACATATACATGTCGGTAAAGATATCACCTTTACAGAGGGATTATTTGACGGGCATCTTCAGGGGGCTCAAACAAATCAAGATGGTGGCTGTGACCGTGTCATCAAAGACCCACACAACCCACATTAAAAAGGACAGGGCTTTGATAGCAAGGTCACAGCCACCATGGCTTTAATTTTTTTTAACCTACCCATGGATACCCTTCTAAGGTATTCCCATATTGAATTAGTTGGCCCATATAATGTAGTCAGGTGATCTGAGGAAACCAGTACTTTAGGTATAATCTGTTATTTGTGGCTGTGTTTCGGGGTGGGGTGTTAGAGAAGGAAATTGCAGGCTTGCTTATGCTGACTGATGGTTGCAATTTAATTTTCATAAATATAAGAGTTAATGCTTGAAGCATTGCTAACAAACACCTTGGCTTCCTTTTCGTGTTTAAACAGGTTAAGTGGGCAAATACAAAGCAGCTTCTCCATATGCCTAAACAATAATGGATGGGGGGAAAAGACCCAGATTGAAGCCAAGTGTATATTTCCACTATATTTTTAAAATAACTTTTCAAATATTTCTCAATGTTCTGCAAGCCATGTCTGGAAAATGAACCACAGATTGGTTATTGTATGTCTAAGGTTGTACTGAAAGTTTATGCAAAATATTTAGAAAAAAATAATCTAGAATATACGGGGGAATGGGATGCCTGCATATTTGAATATCCCTTTTATGAGTTTCAAACACTCCATCATGTGACTTAGGGGAAAAAAGAGTGGGCAAAATGTGTTTATCCTTGACAAGTTTCTTGCCACATCTGAGCAAAAGGTCTTTTCAAATGCTTTGCACGGCCTTTCAGAAAGCAGACTTGCTTCACAGAGAAGCAGGAGGCCAATGAGACCGTAATCCATCAGAGGATTTCAGTAGCAGAAAGTAAGAAAAATGTTTTTGATTCCCTCTTCCCCATCCAGATTCCCCCTCAACTGCTATAGACAGGTGTTATTCAACCTCAGCAATTTTAAGATGTGTGGACTCCAACTCCCAGAATTCCCCATTAAGGCATTTCCATAAATGTCACTGCAGCTGAGCCAGCCAAAGTCATATTCATGCGTCACCACAAGAGCAATGTTTTTTTAAAAGATAAAATCTAATGTCAGAGCTAAATTATACAATAGTTTAATAAGTCTCCTTGAACTTTTGCCTTTGATGCTCTAAGGCCGCTCAGCAATAATAAACTGCAACGCTGCAAATATATTTTAGTACTTAAAATAAGACACATTTGGGACTCTACAACCTGGATGATCTATGTATCATATAAACTGTGAGCTTTTCAAAAAGCCACACTTGCAAAGCTAGAAACAGAAATAGCCCATGATCTCTGGGGATCAAAGAACTCTCAAAATAGGCAGGTAAGTAAGGAACAAAAAAATAGCTTTTTTTCCCCCTTCTTTTGCTCGCTTAGCATTTATTCACCAGCTTATGCTAGTTGGGTGAACTCATTAAGCTGTTGGCAGCATTTTTGGAAATCAGATGATCTTTTGTTACAAAATGGAAAGTAGAACACAGGAGACTACAATTCATCAAAATGTACTTCCATTTGCATTTCATATTTCATGCCACTTAAATTTCACTGAAGGTTTCATTGTTATAAGGAGAAATTATCTAATTTTTAAAGAGGCGATAAATTAATTATTGATAAAACATAACTATTAGATTAATAATTTCTTGTAGAAAGCATACAATGTTTTTTTGTATGTTTTTTTCAGAGGGGGTTAATTCTTCAATTCATGAACTGGAAGGTATTAATACCAAATCTAATTCATCTAAAATAAATAAAAATCCCTATGACAAAGTTCATGTTGCTTCAAATGGTAAGTCTGCACTCTATACTTAGCCAGATCAGTTAACATATTTTAAAACTTGATTCTTTTTTTTTTCTTTTTTTCTTTTTGGTGGCATGGTGCGTTGTGTGAAGCCAGCCTATTGCAATTGTTAATTTATGATTCAATATATTGTGCAAATCCAGAAAATGGTTCAGTTCAATGACTTCGTTAATACAATGAGAGCACAGTGTATGGTAGCCCTTAATGTAAAATGGACATGGTGGGACAACTGAAATTTCCAAGCAATTTCAGCTATGAAAAGTATTGGAACAAAATGGATCCCCATTTTGATCAGGCACATTTTCATTCTGGCCTGTTACAAGAAGTTTCCTTGTTATTTCCATCACAAAGAAATGAGCATAATCTCTTAAGAAGGAGGTTCATATCACAATGAAGATGGTTGCATCACAGTCCACCTGTATAAATACAAAACAAAGAAAAATCACAAGCAACATTTTCCAAATAGACTATCCATCCCATTTTGCAGAAATTTCTATTTTAGACTTTCTAGACATAATTTCACCCCAGTTTCATTTAACCATTTTGAAAATATTGCATTTCATTAATTAGAAGAAGGAAGTTACTATCCAATACTGAAGCAAATTTTCATCTTGGAAAAAATGGGCTACTCCTATCTCCTTACAGAATGATTGATCTAATTTCCTGTTTTCTGCATTTACTACCTGCATTTTAGCAAGTGTATTGAGCAACACTGACTTCTAGACTCTGGCAAAGTCATAAACAGGCCAAGGTTAGTAATGTATATAGATTACATTACATTAAAGAAGTATATTAGAGGCAGTAGATATTTAGATCAGCTGGAAAACATTTTGAGTTGAAGTAAAGCATGCTGAAAGGTCTGAGTATTATACCTAATTACATGAACCTTTTGAGGCAAATACTTCATACATTTTAGTGATATTCAGAAAATAAATTAAAAGGAAATTTGAGATATCCATATAAATGAGAGATTTTTAAAATGATGTATATATAAAAAAGGATAAGATAGTGATGGATTTCAGCCCTTAGGTTTGGATTCTCATGTGATTCAGGCTTGTTCATCATTGTAAGTCACTTGTAATAGCTGCTTACATACTTCTGAAATATATGGAAATTATGGGGGTTGGTAGCCAGTCCCAACTTGCAGGGTTACAAGTGAAGACATCCCAGTTGTGTCTTTCTCTCACTATGTCTGACAATTTCCTTATTAGTGATTTATGGTGCTTTATCCAAACCTAGTAATGAAAACAAGCCTTACATCACCATCGCAATAGTTGGGTGAAGCTATAAGATGCTATAAATCATTTGTGGGGTAATGGTGTCTGAAATACGCAATAAAGAGGGTTTTATTTATTTTAGCTGATTTATATGGCCTCCCATCTTGCAAACGTGACTCTGAGCAGCTAACAGAGTTTAAAATACCAATGCAAAACAAGATTAAAAAAATAAAAACAAAAACAAAGAAGCATAAAATGTCAACCCAGGTATCAATCAACCAACACTTCAGGAACTCAGATAACTTCCTGACATTCTTGCCCAGGACAACAGTGAGGTCTTGACTGCTTTTCAAAAGGCCAGTAGGGTCAAAGACAACCTAATCTGACAGCTTGTCTACCTTCCAGGGTTGCATACACTGACACTCTGATTATCCTTCTTGCTGAATGATAATATATGTGAAGACTTCACAGGGAGGGTGTACATGATGTGCCCAACATTGGAGGAGCAAAACTACCTGGCAGTATTTTATCTTGTACTCATGTGATGTATAATGAATGAAGAAAAATAGAGTTGATAGCAGTAAGGTCTTTGGCAGGGAGAACAGTATGTGCAGGCTGTAACAGAGCAGCTATGATGGGGCCATATAAGAACTATAAATCTTTTCCTAAATGACCGCAAGATTTTATTTATATGGCTGTACTGAAATGTTCTACCTTTGACAGATTGAGTAGGACTTCCCAAAAGCATTTCTCAAGAGAATACAGTTTATTTTTGCAAGCCACTATTTACTGAGGATACACTCATTTTGTTCTTATCATGCTTCTCATTATGGTCTTCAAAGAAAGTCTTGTCTTACAGAATGTTTCCTGCTGTCCATTGTTAATACTGTAAGTAGGTACATTACAACAGCTACATTGCTGTGCTAGCTCTAAAGTAGCAGACAGGGGTTAAAAATTGCATTAGAACAGCCTCTTTCCCTCTTCTCCAGTATTTTGCTAATTTGCATATTCCTTAGGGGGATAAATGTTTTGGATATAGCACCTAATTTCTATAGTACACTAAAATGTATTGATTTTATGATTAGTTTTCAATGGCTAGGATAAAGCTAGGGAAGTCCTTTAAAATCCTCCAGTGAAAACTGTTATTTTGTGCATTGACTAGTCTTGTTTGCATATGACAAAGTTTCTTGCTGAATCAGTAATGTTTGAAGGGAGATTTTCCTTCTATTTGTCTGCCTTTCCCTCTTTCTTAATATAATTATAGGTATTCATGATAGAACTATTCTTCGTATTACGTATGCATAGCTGCTGCTTTCCTGCAGTTTGCTTCTCCCTGCCACATTTGTAATTCTTCACTCAGAAAAGCCCATGGTGGGCAAATGGTGTGATTTCTTTCCATGTTAGTTTTGCTACTCCCATCCTGCCCCCAGGGGGAGGTGAAGTGATGGTGTGAGAAGTAATCACATCAGTCGCCTGTTTCTTCTACAGTGGAAGTTGAAGTTCCAAGGCAGTGTTTCACCGAGGTACAAATTAAATGTAGACTTGCTATAAGGAGAGACTGGAGAAATACGTTTAGCTGGGAAGAGAACATGGGAAGGGGGATTGTGATACCACTCTTCAAATACCCAAAAGAACGCCACACAGCAAAAAACCAAGTCTGGTTTTCTATAACGTCAGAGTGAAGGACGGGATTAAGAGTCTTAAATTGCAAGACATAAATTCCAATTATGATTTTTTTAAAAATGAAATAGTACGACTAGTTTGAAACTGGTAGTACTGGTTTCCCTAATGTCTAAGAAAATGGTGGGTTCTGCTGAAGCAAGGGCTAGACCACCTGGAGATACTTCAATTTAGATTTCTGCACTGACCAAGGGGATTCAGTGGTGTTTCATATTCTATGAACTACCTAGATTGTTAGTGTAATGGCTGTAAATGAGAACTGTGCTAATTTTGTTTTTGGAAGGTTGTTTATCACCAATTGTTCCCTAGGACAATTATTTCTTTGAATTTTATTTTATAGTTCCACCTAAAAGAACACCCTACCACATGATCCTAATCTCAATTATACATGAAGGTTATTTCTTTTCCCTAAATTCCTGGACTTTTATCTTTTCAGCTATCTCCCTCCATCTCCCGTCCTTTTCCTTAATTAATGATCCCTAATGTCTACTAAAAATAAATTCATTCCTTGTCCACCATCTTCACACTCTGGCACACAGTTCTCATCAAAGTCCAACTGTCAATGTCCAACGATTTCATTAATTGATATAATGGCTAGGTAATCATTGCTCATACTTGTAGCATTTGCTGCCAAATCAAATGTTCTGACATCTTTTTACATTTCTTTCTGAAAAAGAGCCAGAAGATAAATTTAAAACAGTGGGCCTTTTTATCCACATTCTCCATGGAACGATATCAGCATACTATTATAATAAAAAAATTGAAGGAAAGTTTAAAGAGATCATCATCCTCTTTTGTTCAACACATTTTTGTATAGTTATTATTCCACTATTAGCTAGTCAGGTCTCAGGAGGAAGAGGATAAAGAGGGATTTACACATTTACGCATTTGGCAGGAAGCCCCAATTAATTAATTAAATGGAAGCAGAATTCATATCATAACTAGATATTGTATTATTAAAGACTTTCAGCATATGGACATGCATTAAAAGGGGGCTAATAGTTCCACTGGTGATGCCTCTTAAGTTCTTAAGCTTGCTGAACAGCTGGTTTTGTGTAACCCGTAACATTTACTGGAACCTGAACTCCAAGTCAGGAAGTTGTAACCTTGCGAAGGCAGCCTTTCCCAGACTGACCCCTTGCAAGTGTGTTGGAATGCAATCCATCCTTCAAGAAGATAGTATAATAATGGGGCAAATAAATGAATTCTCAGCAATTGAGTTAAATGTAATCCTGACCAATTGATGTAATCCTGACCAGCTGAGATGAGCCCTTATTAGACAATTATTCAAAAGCCATTTTCTTTGGAAGGGCCAGAAGCCACAGTGGTTGGGCTGTATCACATGGGTGATAGTGGGACTTTCTCATCCCCCCCCCCCCGCCCAATGGTTTGCCATTACCTCCTTCCTAGGGCTGAATGAGAGTGACTGGCTCAAGGTCACCCAGCTGGCTTTTTGCCTGAGGTGGGACTAGAACTCAGGGTCTCCTGGTTTCTACCCTGGTGCCTTCACCACTATACCAAACTGGCTCTCTATCATTTAGTGCATAATACTAAAACATACATTCCTTGTTTTCTCCTTTCACATCAACACGCATATTGAGCTATACTAGGGAGCCCAGCTGTTTAAGAAATAAATACCACTTTTCACCCCTAAATGACACCATAAAGGCCACTCTCAAAAAGTAATGGGTTGAGCCAAAACAAAAGCTGAATTTGGTTTTTTATAATTGTACTTTTATATGGAATTAAAATGAAAATTAAATATGGCTATGATGATTATTTTCTTAACATGTATTTTCCTTTTCTGACACATTAAAAATGGAGATCTGGGGGCTGAAGTAGTGCACTTCTGGGCTTTATTTTAAACACACTCAAAATGTTTCCTGGGGTGGAACCATCTGATAACATTGTTGAGATTTGTTCAGTTGCTTCTTTAACAGAATCATAATATGGTGTGTGCGGGAGAAAGAGAGAATAAAACCTCAAACAAGTTTTAAGGAAGATTTTCTTACTTGTTTCCAGTTCTGGTCAAGTATCACTATGGTCCTGTCCTCACAACTGGGTCAAAAGGAGGATTAGTATGATATGAGAAGAGATAATTGACAGAGTCAGCTAATGTCATGAGGATTAAATTTAGCCCCAAAGAGATCCAAATGGGTATAGGGTTAAAGGAGCATTCTAAAGTCCAGAATGCAGCTACATGTGCATTTTTGGTGCTTCATGGTATGTCCATGTAACACCATTACTACCTGAGCTGCACTGGTCCCAGGTGCAATTCAAGGTGATGGTTGTCACCTTTTATGCCCTACATGGCATGGGACCACATCTCCCACCGGATCAGGCAGAGTGGGAAAGCTAATTCAGAGTATGGTGGGGACTAATGTATCACCTGTTGGTAATTCCTTAAAGAAGGTGTGTCTTTTCCTGGAATCCCATGACTCTTGTACCCTCATTCCACAAAAAAGTGAATTTCATTTAAGAAAGTACCCCACACAAACTACCAGTTATGTTTTGCCCTTCATATCTGCACCCCCGTACTGCCCCACTCCCTGACATCTCATACATTCTAGCTTGAACCTCTGTTCTTGGAATTTTAAACAATTGGGTTCTGATCTTGTCTTCTGGGGCAATAGAAAATAAGTCCACACCCTATTCTATATGAGAATCCTTCAGATATTGAAGACCGCTGACTTATTTCCACACAGTGACTTCTGTAGTCTAACCAACATATACAGGAAGTCCAAGATAAGATGTTCAATCTGCCATAACAATAAATTCATCCTCTCTGCCAAATTCCCCATAAAATAGATAACTTCAGCTATTGGTAAACACCAACTTCCTCCCTGTGAGAAATGAAAAGAATTATCAGGAGTTTTTTCTTGCTTTTGATGCTCAGCAGTGGCTGAACAGCCCAGCAAACCCATTGTTACCTCTTGCTCACTATAGAATTATTGCTATGATTGGTTGAATAACTGTAACATTGTTGCTCAAAGATCTTGGCCTTATATGTTGTAATCTTGCAGTCATTACTAGATTGCAGAAAAGCATGAAGCAGAAAAACTATGCCTCACTGTAGTGTCTTGTTTGATCAGTTGAAAAGACTCAGCACTCACATCCTAGCCTGTGACCAAACTGCTCTTATCTCAGAATTTTGTATTCTACAAAGGTATTTATTTTTTCCTCCTTTCACTTTGCTTCCCTTCTCCCATCTTTTCTAGAGATATGTTTATGTAACCAGTCCATCTTTGATCATCACTAGCAATTTTCTGTGTCCTGGTAATGGTTATGACAGGGAAGGAGGAAAGGGTGGGAATATGATGCTCTCGCCAATTCATCAGCCAGTCAGCAACCTCAGAATATTCACATATATACTCACTCTCCCAAATGGAAAACATATTTGAGTCCCAAGCCAGGATAGCAGTGAGAATCAGGATTATCCCTGTATTACCATTAAGCCAGTAAGCACGGTGCCTAAGGCCTATGAAACTTTTGGGGCCTATGAAAATAATTTAAAAATATGAAAATATCAAAAGTAACAGTGAAATCAAAATTAAATATTCTAAAAGTAAATATATTGAAGATATTACAACTTTATGATGTGTATATTTACTGTGACTTATTCCAGCACTTCATTGAAGAATAAAGCTCCAAGACTACCTTTATAACCCTAAGCATCCAGATGATTATTGCAATGAAGGTCTACAAAGATAAATGTGCCTAGGGTCTGTAAGGGTGTGGATGAGCATGGGGATAACCCTGAAAAAGGAAAGCAAGAGTGGTTTTATCATCCTCAGCCTACCCCAGAAAGAGAGGAAGCTGTGAAAAAGAAACTCAAGATCGCCCCATCTTCATTCTCTTTAGTATAAGAGGCAGAGGAGAGAGAAACTGTCAGGCTTTCAAGATTCTGCTATTATACCCTACAACAATAAAGTAATGTCAACTGTAGTCCTTGTGGCATCTGTTTCTTGACCTGACATACCTCAAAGTACTGACATAGGGTCTTAATATAACTCTCATCAGGACCACATATTATTTGGATAACTCTACAATGCTGTACATGGGCTGCCTCTGAAAAGCATTTGGAAGGTGCCGCTAGTCCAAAATGCAGTGGCCCAGGCAGTGCAGGGTATTTCCTATTATATCTGGGTGACCCCACTGCTTTGGGAGCTGCCATTTGGCTTCTGGGTACAATTCAAGGTGCTGGTTGTCACCTTAAGGCCATACTTGGTTCCAGATCTGGTTATCTGCAGGATCACTTCCTCCCATATTCATCTGTCCATCTGATCAGATTGAACAGGGTCAACTCCCTCCAGGTCCCATCTGTTCAAGAATGCCATCAGGCAGACCTAGAGAGCAGGCATTTTCAGTCGCTGCCCCCATGCTTTGTTTTTTTAACCCCTTCTAATGATGTTGAGATTGTTTATTATTATTTCTGTGGATGAATTTATTTTACTGAGGGGTTCTTTCTATAGTTTGTTAGCTGCTCAGAGGCTTTGGGAATGAGAGGCATATAATAAGTAAATCAACAAATAATGCAAGCAAGATATTTATTTCATTGAATTTATTATGGCTACCCACTCCAATAAATTCTGGGTGGCTTACAAAATGTAATGCAAAGTTAAAACAATTAAAAACATAAACAAAACAAGACAGCCCAGACTAAAACAGCCACTATAAAACACAACACAACAGGGCCACCCTCCTAACACATTAACCCCAGGTATGGGACCAAAGCCAGGTTTTAAGGGCTTTTCAGAACAATGATAATTTTGGGGGAAAGTTTAGGTCCATCTCTTTGTCTGATGTATCAAATAAAGATGAAAAAATGTAAAGCCAGACAAGGGTGTGTACAGGGATGGTTAAAAAAGTCAACCATGAGATTAAAGCCCTGCCCCTTTTTTACATCATGACATACATAAAAAGGGGTGGGGCTACTATCACATGGTTGTAGATGCCATCTTGATTTTTTGTCCCCCCCCCCCTCCCATGGACACCCCTGGAGCCACAGGAAACATTAGAACCTGATCTTATTTATATTTTTCAATTTTTCTCTAACAATGTCCAGAGAGGTCTTCATTGGCAAGCTGTTTCAGAATCTGATAAAGGTGCAGATTATATATGCACCTTTTTAAAGGTAGTTTTTAACACCCATGGTTTGGGGAGTAATGTAGCATCTGGTCCTTCTGACTAAACATATGTCTTTTCTTCCCTATGAAACAGCAGGAGAAGAAATAAGTGCAAGATGTCACACAAATTTGTTGGAGAATAAACCGCATCGCTGCAGGAGCAGATAATCACATTAGGGAAATTTCTTATATGAGAATTAATTATATAGAAGTCTTTAGGGCCAATATTATTCTAAACAAAGTTATGAGAAGCACAGTAATTGGACTGATAGAAAGCAACCATTTTGGCTTTCTCACTGTAACGGTTTAGAATATGTGCAAAATCTGAATGGTAGCATATCCTATGTAATAAATCTATATTTAGATTTCTTCTGATCTATATTTGATTTTTTTCTGTTTCCCAGAGGAGATGTGAATCTTTGTAAGACAACTTCATTGAAGAGGTTTTGACAGAAGGAATCCTTAGAGATTGTTCACCAAGGCAACAGTCAACGTCAAGGTCAAATTTTCAGTCAGGCTCATTGCACGCAGTTAAAATTAGTGACTTTTCTCAGAAAGCCAACTGCAGGTATGGGGAAACTAATTTGCATCAAGAACTTGATATTGGTGGGATCCTGGTGTTTTAGCCATTCTGTCCTGCAATGATTTCCAGCTGGATCATACCCCCTTATAACTGCTCTTTGTGATAGGAAGATGTTCCACTGGATCAAAAGATTCCTTTTTTTCCAGTGCGCATATATGGTGGCAGGGCTGACTTTTATTGGAACAAAAAACACCTCTCCCATGCCAGAGTCAGAAATTAAGTCATAAAATTAAATTAAAACACCCAGAAAATCCCACTGTTAATGTATTAACCTACAGTTATATAAGCATGCTATTCTACCTATGTATATTATTATAAATATTATCATCATAGCAGTACTTTATTGCTATATTATGAAGCATGGTATTTTTAAAAACTTAAGCTTAAAAGTACATCTTACGTAACTGTGTAAATGATTTCTCCCTCTTTCCTAAAAAAAAAAATAATGTTCATTTTGTTGTCTCTCTCTTTTAGATAGGAAAAAAGTATGATCCTGTGCAGTTTTCTATAGGACTGCTACTTAAAATACATCTATCTTAGATATCTAGATCCTTTTTACACATCCAGAATATTAAATTACCTGATAAGACCCTACAGAGGCCAATAAGCCAGGCTTCTCAATTTTTTAATCTTCCTACTTCCCAGGTATCCACAGGAGAGGGTGCCAAAAATGTCAAGACGGCAGCTGTGATGTATGTAAAAAGGCGATAAGGCTTCAATCACACAAAGTGGCCATTATCTTGACTTTTTTGACACACCTGCACCACTTGTGGATTCCCCTGCATAAAGCACCATGCTCTTACTAGAAGGAAGAATTGTAATCTGGCACACGAGCATAAAAAAGATTATGTTTTAAGTCCTCCAATCATTTAAAACATACGTAGCTTCTAGCAGTGTCTACAATTGCCAGGTATGGTCCTAGAAGTTAATGGTGTAGAGTATTTTAAAGTTTATACCAAATAGATGGAAATTGTAGTCATATATATTATGGGAGGGTATATTAATTTCCCATTAACACCGCCCTTAGACATAAACAACTACATCTGGCTATATTTATCTATTTATTCCTGTAATTTCATTTATATTTGCAGACAGACCCAGTTGTGAGACTCTTCATAGATTATAGCTTTATATTTGTAGTTTATTTTAATTTTAAAAATAATTAAATGAGAAGCAGGGATGCTGCCAAACCAAGTACCAGCTTGTAACACTTTATTTCCAAGAATGTCCCAAATAGACCCAATATGCAATTAGATAATAAAACTGGTGGGTGCAATTTCATGGTATATAAACATCAAATGAGCAGAGAAAACCGAAATCAGGGTCCTTTTCATCTGTAGGATTCTGAGACTTGCATTCCCTTTCTTCCTGTAGTTTAACTAATTAAGAGTAACTTTGGACAATAAAAATTTATTCTATATCAACAAAAGATTTCCCTCCCTCCCTCCCTCCCTCCCTCCCTCCCTCCCTCCCTCCTTTCTTTCTTTCTTTCTTTCTTTCTTTCTTTCTTTCTTTCTTTCTTTCTTTCTTTCTGTTTCTTTCTTTCTCTCTCTCTCTCTCTCTCTCTTTCCTTCCTTCCTTCCTTCCTTCCTTCCTTCCTTCCTTCCTTCCTTCCTTCCTTCCTTCCTTCCTACCTTCCTTCCTTCCTTCCTTCCTTCCTTCCTTCCTTCCTTCCTTCCTTCCTTCCTTCCTTCCTTCCTTCCTTCCTTCCTTTCTTTCCTCTGCCACAGATCAAACATTATTGATCCTTTCCCAGAACACTACATTTGAAAATGTATATATGTCACCAGGAAAGAAATCTATGGCTTCCTATTTTGTATATTATAATATATGGGCTGAAGAATTTGAAATCATTAGAGATAGGTAGCCAAAAGAATAAATACATAAATATCTTCCCACATAGAGTTTACAGACTGAAGTGAAACCCCTTTATATTTATTTGTATACAGGATATGGGTGTGTGGCATTTAATCCCAGCAATTTCCTCCTCAGTCCCACATCCACCCACTCTTAAGTTGTGTTGCCCACCTCCCTGAAGCGTTGATATACTTATTTGGAAACTTCCTGGTATTATGTGCTCAAAATTAGTCTGGTTTTAATTGGTGAAGTTTCATTATGAACTTGCACAGATTTTGCCATATGTTAAATATAACAAAAGATGGTTGGTTTTCTTGCTACCTCTCTTGCCAAGTGAATTCCTAGCAGGAAGCATTTCTGGTTTGCATGTCTAATACTCTATGACATTTCAAGGAAATAAAATGTGAGGTTTTTCAGGATGTACTTAGCAAAATAATTGAAAAAAAAAAAAGAGGAAGAAATGTGTATACTTTTCCCTCAAGTATTTCTCCCTGTCTCAGTTTGCAACTTGGTGCTTCAGGTCTTAAGTGATAATTTCATATACTACAACAAACAGGGTTTATATAGGTATATATTACACGCAAAATATACCTGTATTAGACTACAACTCCCATGATGCCTAATCAGCAAGCCTAAGTAGCTGGGAATTATGAGAAATGTAGTTCAGTATATTGGATTGTGGCAGAAACTGACAGTCTGTGTTTCTCCAAATCTCAGGCAAGTTTTGTTTTCCTGTTTTGTTCAGAATTTTTTTCAGTTGAAGGGTTTTTTTTTTAAAAAAAAATGTGGATCTGGTAACTGCTGCCTCCAGTTCTCCATGAAGTTGCCAGAAAATTACTGTGGGTAGTTTCCAGTTTAGTTTGCCCCCAGCACACACCCAGTTCAGATCAGAGCAAGCACACACATCACTCAGTTGAGCTACCAAAAATGAACCTTGATATACCTCGGCAAGCATCAAAAAAAGCTGACTGGCAAAAATAGGATAAAAGATAGCCAAAAAAGGGGAGTGAGAGACATGAACAACAAGCAAGACATAAAAAAGAGCAGAGAACTTAAAAACAACAATCTGCATTATCAATACCTTTTTCAGTGCCACTGGAAGCAACGCCATGGTATTTAGCATGGACAGTCCCAAAGGGAATGACCTTCAGTGATTCCAGCTTTAGCCCTTTTATGTACACAGTGGCAGCACACTAGAGGTGGAATATGATGGTTCATATGGGATATAAGGTGATCCCTTATCTATTTTGCACCATGGAGGAAACAATTGGTTGGATGGAGATTGTGCACTCAAATGGTGTGTACCATCATGTATCGTTTCACATGCTGAGTACCAATGCTTCTCCCAGCCTGGGTGGCAGTTTCAGAAGAAGATGGCATTTATGGTAAGCTTTGCCTCTAAGCATAAAAATTCCATAGCCATATGATCTATATGGCAGTCCCAGCTGACTGATTGTGAGTTTATATTTATCTGAGTTTCTATTTTTGTCTTGGGGTGGGGTATTTTTTGTGTTTAATATTGATTTGGACTTAGTTATTATGGTTTTCTTAAAACATTTTTACTGTTCTTGTATACTGCCCAGAGTCCTTTTGGATTGGGGAGGTTCTTCAGTACTGTAAATAAATTAAACAATTCTTTAAAATGGATGTGAACAAGCAGTGTGCAATGCAGACCTCAGAGAACAATGGTAACAGGTACATCCATTGCCGGTGAAGATAATACTGAGATTCCACCCACTAAAATGCAAGGTAGCTCCAGCAGTGAATTGGTGAAGTCTTTATTCTGCCTCTGATATTTGCTCATTAATTTACCTACTATAGTAAGCTTTGAGACAGACATGTAATCACATTCCTCAAGGCATCTGTGTATCCAGTCATCAGTTCATCGCAACCCACACAACAGCTGTAGGTTCCGTTCCAGGGGGAAAGCAAAATGCCATCTTATTAGTCAGCAAAACAAAATATTTTCTAATTAGTATGAGTTATTGGGATATTTGGGTATCTTGATTTTTTTTATATATCAGGACATTTCAATTTTACATAATTACATGTCCGGGCCATACCAATGGCTGTGCTTATTATGGTTGTGCATAGCTCTGGATTCAAAGGCCAAAAATGCTTTGGAGAATGCAAGGGCAGCCACATGAACCTGGGTAAAGATGCAGCTGCTTTAACAGGTTGCCAGTAGCTACCATGGGAGCACCCCATAGACCCCAAAGCATCTTTCTGCCTACACATTCAAAGCGCTGCACAGCACTAATACTAATCTGATTGGAAGCTGCAGTAAATCCATCAGGCTTATCCCAAAGTTATAAATTCAGTTTGAGTTTCATTTGTGCATAACTAAGCTCACCAGGCCATATTCATAGAAGAATACTGACAGAATCGGAAGACAAACCAAGTCAAATTTCCCAGGAAAGAATCCTGGCAGCTTGGAGTTCTAAGGTAGGAATGAGTGAGACCTTCAGTGATCATTGTTGTTTCAGTTGCCTAACTGAGCTTAGGTTATTCCCTAAATATGAGCAACCTCTGTCCCTAGTCAAGCATAATGGCACTGACAAGGACTGGCTTCCTTCAGTTGGTTACTCCAGAGAAGTCCTGTTAGGTCTAGTAATCTCTCGGTATAGCCAAACACATCTACATCTTTGTGTCCATTGTGTTATCTTCAGACACCAGCATTCTTGAGGACGGGGTAGGGGTGACTTCTAGCTTAGTTTAATATCTGCTAAGTCCCAGGCATGAATGATGGGATAGTAGTTGGCTCAGCCTCCTGCTTGGGGAACCTGGCAACAGAGGTTCTGCTTCTTGGGAGACTCCTGGTCCTCTTCCTCACCTACAAAGGGCTCTTGCTTCCAAGCCATGATATTACAAAGGATAATACCATACATAAACAAAGAAGATACACAACACACAAAATATATTTACGGGATAGTTTTGGTATCTATTTGATAGATCCACTATTTAATATTAATAGAGTGTCTCTTTTTAAAGTTATTCATGGCTCAAAATATCCAGTGGAATAACATTGTCAGTATTTTTGATGGTATGAAGGAGGTCCTGAGTCTTGCACTGCTTCTTGCAATGGTTCCTGTGACTTTTTAAGACAGTGTTCATGCTGCAATCCTATGCATTATCATGGGAGAGGTGTAGGTGTCCAGATTAAAGTTGAGCACAAATGAAATTTGGCACTAAATTTGTGGGAAGACCCCAAATGTTGACTATAATAGCAGCAATTTTATGACATTTTCTCAGCCTCTAGGCTGTTTTTTTATATATACATAACTTGGTGATTTGAAACTCATGAAGAAAGGAATTATGTGGAAAATTTATTCAAATTTCTTTAGAGGATTCTGAAAGGCAGGATTTCTCTTTAGCAGTGACTGTACCACCAGCACTGAAACAATCTTCCCAGACACCAACTTCCCTTACTGCTGACATGGGGGAGCAGGGAGGCTGCAGACTGCTGGAGAAAGGATTGTGCAATGCAAGACAGGACACTAATACACATCTCTTGACTGCCACACTCCATCCCTGAGAATTTCGTGAACATTCTCTTCATTTTAAGAACTCCTGAGAAAAAGTCCACATTCATCAAACTGAATGAAAAACTGGAGGGGGGGGGGGACCCAGGTAGTTTTTTTCTATCCATCCCAGCCCAGAGTTTGTTGAATGTTGACTCCCTGATAACTCCTATAGAACATTTCGTGATGGGGAATATTAGGAGCTGGAGCTCAACATCATCTGGATGTCCATGAGTTATCTGGCCATGTTATGCACTGGTCATATAGTTGGGGGAGGGGCTATTAAAGTATCACATGTCCTAAAGCATAGTAATTCGGGAACTTTGTGCCAGTAATACCTGCAACAGATCTGAACTGCTTGATTACAGAAGGTCTTTGAAGTTTGCCAACCACCATACTGCACCCCCCCCCCCACTGGGCATATGGATTAGGAAGTAATCCTAATGAGTTCCCTATGACTAATTCCCAGTTTTCATCATCAGACAGCCAGGTTTGTTAGAATACTGCTCCAGTATTGCTAATTAGCTCCTATAGAATTATACAGTCAAGTTAGTAGCTTGCTTCAACTCACAAACTTTGCCCACTCTTTGCTACATTATCCTATTGAGAGCATCAAACTTTAGTGTTCTTTGCAACATTAATTACATAATAGAACATTTGCCCCTTTAAGAGGTCAAGTAAAAGCAAAACTCATGATTTTTTTTGCTACCATTCTAGTGAACATTGGTGTCCTGCCAAACACTGGGCACTGTTTGTACTAAGGATACTGATGGTTCTCACATAACTGCAATTTGAATTACATTTCTATTATTTTTTCCTTTCATTCATTTTCTGATTTGGATTTTTAAAATCTGTTGGCTTTACTGGTGCCATAGCCTTTTATGATAACTGAATGAAAGTTATACATATTTAATATGAGAAGCTCAAGCAGCATCAAGGGAAGGGAAGGGAAGGGAAGGGAAGGGAAGGGAAGGGAAGGGAAGGGAAGGGAAGGGAAGGGAAGGGAAGGGAAGGGAAGGGAAGAGGAGGAGAGGGGAGGGGAGGGGAGGGGAGGGGAGGGAGGAAGGAAAGGAAGAAAGGAAGAAAGGAAGAAAGGAAGAAAGGAAGAAAGGAAGAAAGAAAGAAAGAAAGAAAGAAAGAAAGAAAGAAAGAAAGAAAGAAAGAAAGAAAGAAAGAAAGAAAGAAAGAAACGTTTCTAATATGATAGTTGAGCCAATCCACATGGGAAAAGCATATCTGTGGCTTATGGACCCGGTTGACATAATTGCTTTGCAGCTCTGAAATGAGAAAGTGGATCATTTTCAATTGTGCATGCCTCTACCTTGGAAGAAGTGGTTACATTCTGCTCAGTAAAGTTTTGATTAAACTTTAAAAGTTTTAAAACTTTTATTTTAAAAATCCAGATTTAAATTCAGAATATAATAAAATGTGTCATATCCTGAAAGCAATAGGATGGATGAAAAACCATTCTGTAGTATGCAGATTTACACTGAAATGCAATAATCTATTGAGAAGTTAGCCTTGTAGTATACAATGATATACTGTATGTAATCACAGGTCATAAGAGAACAATCATCGTAGCCTTTTGCAATAATTTGTGTTCTATCAAGTCTTTTATTTATCTATATCTTTTAAGAAGCAGATATTTGTCTACAAAAATGTATACTATGAGACACTTTGTTTCTTTAATAGGTTTACTGGTCATTTGAGAGAAATTTATATACATATATTTATTATTATATTGCCAATTGCAATTCTAGTACTGTAGCTTTATAAAGCTGTAAGTTGAGTTGGTCTCATAAATTTTATTGTACTTTACTCTTAAGTAATCTCACTTTGAAATTCTATAACATTTTAAAGAAAATGTACATTAATCCAATTTAAAAGATTTAATTTACTGTCATCATCATCCGTTTCAAGTGTCCAAAACAATGCATGATATATACAGTACATCTCAGGTCTACTGTCTGATTCCACTTTACTAATTCATGTGCTGAGAGTGCCCTTCTGTCATTTGTCTCTACCTTTGATAGCATTACAAACTACATGAAAAAAAATTTAGCAGGCTAAACTTTCATGCATATAAAGAGCAACCATGAATTCAGTGTATTGAGATGACCAGAGTATCCCACTGTGTAATACCATCACCTTGATAACAAGTTTCCTACATGATCCACCCCCACTCATGAGTTGATTGAAAATGTGGATTTCCTTTCTGCATGTGTCTCAAGTCACTCCTGTAATTGTGTTTAACATTTAATTTTAACAGATTAACATTTTTGAGAAACTGGGCATAATTAAGTAGATAAAACCCTGGAAACCTTGATTACTATGGAATTCACAGGTTATGGTTTGATTCCTTGATATTTTGCCTTTGTTCCATGGAATTCTAGGTGGTGTTCCTAATGTTTCCAGGCAGCCATTCCTTCAGACATTAACTCGAATTGAGCTTTACTAAGGTTGCAACATCATATCCCTTCAGATGATACCCAACTGTGTAGGCTGAGTGCTTTTTGCTGAAATCATTTGCAAGGAAACATTCATTGCTTTGATTGTGAGATAGTGAGATAGTACATGAAGTAGCAAATATGACAAATTATAACAAATAGAGTCCAGGCTAAGTAATCTTCTTTCTGATTTTGCAGGTAGGACTATATTCTCATACATCCTGAACTCTGTGGGACTTCAACATGGAGCTTTTATCATGTAACCATCCAGCCTCATTCAGTAAATTACATTAAATGCCAAGACAATGATCATCCTAGATTGTGATCATCCTATGATTTTATATCACTTATTCCAGAAGATGGGAAATGGAATTATGTTGGTAGCACTAATTGATATCTGTCTGGGACAACCTTTGCTTCCCATTAAATTTGCACATGATTAGAGTACGTGGGGATTAAGAACATTTTTTTTAAAAAAAATCAAAACTGGCAAAATGAAATCACTGTAAAACACAGCAGTTCTGTTCATACTATTGCGATTCGTTGTTAACAAAGAGCTTAGTGTTGTTAAGTTTTTAGATTTATCCGCTGCCTTTCCTTCAGGAGCACAGGGATTCACTTCATTTTCCCGATAACAGTCCTGTTAGGTAGATTAGGCTGAGAAAGTGCAACTGGCCAAAGTAATCTAGTGAGCTTCCATGGCTAATGGTGGATGTGAATTTGGGGTCTTCCTGGTCCTACACCAACATCTCAACCACTGTAACACACTGGTAAGTAACAAACGTTAATAAATAATCAGACTTATACATCTAAATGAAAGTCTTCCTTGCGTTATTCTACAGAAAGGCAAAACTGAACATGAATGTAATGTTTATTTTTAACTCTGTCTTCTCTTGCCATTTGCATTTAGAGCATTCTGAGCTTAAGCTCTGGTTTCCACAGATGATGATTTGTCATTGGCTACTTTGGTAGTTGAATGCCTTGACACTGCTTGGCATTACTAATTCATGGACAAGGGACTCTGCAGAACCATCCCTGATTTTTTCTACCTCTGCAATATCATTAGAAGTCAGTGGATCTAAAATATGACTCAGAATGGTGAATATTTAGAAAGATATGAATCAGAATGGTGACATATTTTGAATATGGAGTCCTTGGGGTTCTCTGAGGTTGGTTGTTTTCTCGCAAACATTTCGTTACCCGGCTAAGTAACATCTTCAGTGCTAGAATGGAGTGGGTTTGCTCTCTGTTTATATACTGTGGCCTGGCCTGCCAGTGTTGGTGGGGTTGGGGGTTTTGTTTTGTTCTATTTTTTCCTCTGGTAGTTCCTTGATTAGGGTATTGTTTACTGCTTGGTTGTATGTCTGGTGATAATCTTGGTGTTAATCTCTGCTTATCTGGGTGATGATTGCTGGTGACGAGCTGTTCTGATCTTTTGTTTTCCTTTCTTTTGTCTCTTTTGAATAGTGTGTAGATGTTGTTTACCTCTATGTGCCTGTTGATGGCTGCCTTGTCTGAATACCAAGCTTCTAAGAATTCCCTCTCATTTTTGGATTTTGCATGGTCTAAGATGCTGGAAAACTGTCACCAAACAAAAGAGCAAACCCCATTCCATTCTAGCACTGAAGATGTTACTTAGCCAGGTAACGAAATGTTTGTGAGAAAACAGCCAAGCGCAGAGAACCCCAAGGACTCCACAGTTCAACCCTGAGCTACACATATTCACTTCTATTGATATTTAGAATGTGCTCATATTGACTTGGTGTTTTGTGTGGAATGGAAGATAGTATCCCCAAGATTTTTCAGTTATCAAGAATATATATATCCACAGAAAGCTTAATCAAATCCAAAGGAATGTCATAGGGTTTGTGGGTGGGGGAAAGAGGACAAAAAAAAATTGTCAGAAACTCCCCCCACCTTTGGACATTTTTAGGGAATATTGTGAAAGAGTTTGGAAGTTAGATTTGCAAACATTTTTGCTTCTTTTCAGCAAGCTTTATCATAACTTCACACTACTTGTACTGCTACTTATCACTTCACAACATAATACCACATAGCCAGTGCGACTGCACCAGTTCACCCATATGTTTAATTCCCCCCACATTTATTTTTCTATTCATTTGCCTGAGGAAGACTTGCTGACACAAAAAAGTTTCCAGCAAAAACTTAATTTGGATTGACAAACTTATTGCTTCTGAAGATTTTGGATTGATTGAAATGCTATTAAATCAGTTCAGGCCCTAATCATCCTATCTGGCTACACAGCAATGTAACAAATAGATATAAATTGCAGAAAAACAGTTTTTATTACTGTTTTACTTTTTATAGACCAGGTTCCTGGTAGACACAAGATATATATTTCATTACTCTATTAAATAAACAAACCAAAAATGGAATTACTTCTGGGCAAATAGGAAGCTCGCCATTATATTTCCAGCCTCTCACAATTATCTGGGCAGAACTATTGTTGTTTTAAAATTAATTTTTAAAAAAGATAGCTCAGGAAACTGCAGCAATAAGGCAGAAAGACTTTGGCTAATTTCAAAAACTTTCAACCCATTCAGACTTCTGCAATTTGTCACATTCCCAAGGAATTGAAGAAGGAGGAGGAATATGGCCTCACTCAATCCAAGGTTGGCTCTGACTCTATCGGCAACTGACTTTAGCCATAATCAGCATGTATCTTTTAATAGATTAACCCTGAGGGAATGCATTCCCTGCATTACCGGAAAATACCGCTGTGGAAAGGTTTCTAATAAACATTAAGAGAAGCCCAAATAGAGTCTAGATGCTATTAGGAAGTCAGCATTAGGAAGGGGAAATTATGCGCATGAACTGCTTAAGTACATTTTATTCCTAATAGCTCTGCTGATAAAAGATTCATCCCCTAAAAAACTGTAATGGTATGTGGGAATGACCTTGGGAGATGGGGTGAAGAGATGCTGCCAAGAGAACGGTCAGATAAGAGACAGCAGAGCCCACAGCTGGATAGTGGACGGGGCAAGAGGCTCAGAAGGGACCCTCCCTAGTTTCTCGGGCTATAAAGGAGACGGGGTGAGAATTGTACTTGCAGACTTGCAAGATTTGGTTAATGTAGCTTTACAATAAAGTAGAATTAGCTCATCTGGTCATGTTTCCTGTTTGGGCTACCTAGTAAGGCTGACAAAAACATACCTCCCCCACCATTTTTGACACAGTTACCATTCCCTGCACTTTTTGCAGCGAGAATACAAATGGAATGACTTCATCCTTAACCAGAGCCATTTGTGATTCAACACAACATATTAAAATAGGGTCAAATGGGATTGGATGTTGGTTCAGCATGTTGTGGAAAACCCAGCAGTGAACCAGGCCATCTGTTTAAGCCACTTTACTTGCCTATTTCAGCCATTTTATTTGCACGCTGAGCTTGGGGGCCAGAAAAAAAATATACTAATTTTCAGTGTTAGACATAGTGTTTTCAGATGTACAATCCTGGATCGCTTTCTGTTTATAAACTGACTCTGTACTGATGTAATGGAAATAAGGAGCAATATTATTCTTTGTGGTAAGGTTTAACAACATGTTTACAAATGAGGCAGAATGACTTTTTTAAAAAAAATGTATCGTTTTTGCTTTTTGCTTTTTTTCTAATTGTTTTTGTGTTTTTAGTGTGTGTATGAATGTGTGTGCGTGTGTGTGTGTATATTCTTTCTCACTCTCTCTTGTGTATTATAACAACAAAAAAAGAATAATTGAAAGCTCTTTGCATAAATGGACAAATCCCTAATCTCTGCTTAGCAGACTTATCAGGCTAAAAAGATGGTGAGATGGTGCCCTCTGCTCCAAAGTGGGGTGCTATATGATAAACCAAATTCCCCTAACAAGGGAAATGGGAGAAGGGGGCTCAGCTTACAGAATATACTACCAGTGAGAATTCATAGCTCCCATCACTGGAGATCTTTAGAAGGGGCTATAAAATAATGTTTTGAACATGTTTTATGGGCTGTCAAACAGAAATGGTTTTAACTGCATTGAATTATTTCCTGGAGCTTTATGTCTTATTGAGTGTGATATTTTAATTTTATAGTGGGATATTTTAAGAAAAAAATAATGCTGCAGCTGACTTTTCTTTTTATGCATATTTATTTTGATCAAAGTGAAACTTTAAATGAGTAAATAATAAATAAAATTTGGTGCTAACAATCATGCTCATGGATGTGCTTGAGATTTCTACATTCAGTCATTACAAAGACAGAAAGGACTCTCTCAAAACTCTTATAATCATTCACACCAATTTCAAAGACAATTAGTGGCCTCATCTTTCTCGTTACAGCTCAATTATGTCTTTTTTTGGTAACTGAATGAGCTTTGCAGTAGAAATAACCACTCCCACTCCCCCAATCTATTGTTTAAGTGCATACATTTAACAGAAATTAGCTTTACGTCAGTTGTAATTCTTGGGAAAGCATTACAGGGAGAGTAACATTATTTGGATCAAGGGCAGAGAGAGATCTGCTCATGGAGAAGAGGAACCAAAGGGCTTGGGGGCCACCAGGTTCACCCTGATATAGTGTGATTTTAATTCTACTTGGAGAAAAATCATCGAAGAAAAACATGAAAAGGGAACGAATAGGTTACAGTGCTCCTCTGTTCCTTTTAACCAGCTGGCAAGAGCCTGGCATGGATTAAGATGAAGATGTTTCTTAGAAATCTTTCGATCTTTTGCCCTTGGAGATAGAATTGCTTCATTAATATAACCATTCATGGAATATTCCACCTTATTGCTTCTTCATCTGAATGGAATGATTACAGCAAACAATGAATATGAGACCATTAAAAAATCTATTGAAATACACCTGCCATCAGTAAGCATCTCTTATTTCAAGCATTGTTACAATTTTATACATTTTTAAAATTCTTTTCAACTTGCCCCCTCTGCTACTAAACTTATAAGATGCCCATTTGTCCAAAGGTACAGTCTTCGAGAGATGTAAAAACCTAGGAAACAGTGTTATTTCTAATAACATGCAGTTTCATTATCCATCCTATTTTTCAGAAGATTACACTTGAAGTACAGAAAAAGCCCTCTGGGCTGAACTGCAATAGTCTCAGTGATTGCTTTTCAGAATTATTAGACCGAAATGGACTTTTTGTTCCGCCTACAATGGGTATACCTTTGATTTTCCAACATTTTGTCAGTGCAAACTGGGGACTATAAAAATTGGCTGGTGGGCTAGCCACCATAGGCATTCAGTAGAAGCTATGAAGTTGTAGTGTTTGGTGATGTTACTGTGCAAATGATATGAATTATATATCATTTGTGTGGTAACATCATGGTACACATTAGTCTCTTATCCATTTGTGGACAAACATGCAGATATTCTGTAGTTGCACTTCTTTGTTTTACACTAATGTATACGTTTGGCACTTTTACCTTCCTCCAAAGAAGTCTTCCTGTGTTTTCTAGTCTCCTGCAACGTAGATAAAATTAAAGCATGGTTACTTGGCAAAAGATTTCCAGGGAACTTCACAGTTGAAGAGCTTTTTCTGGTCTGGTTATTCATGCCACATTAACTCTTATCAGTAGGCAGACTAAAATGAAGTACTAATGATGAGTTATTCAGGTCCTTGTGTTTGTTTTCTTAGTGTTTTGGAAAATATAACAACAGCTCAGAGGGATTAAGGAAAAAGTTGCAATCCTAGTCCACCACCTCATTTCTGGGAGTGCAACAGACGAAAGCTTTTAGGAGTCCACCAAAGCAATAATTGGAATGTGTTAGGGTTATGAAGTTCTCAGCAGCAAACTCTTCTGATGCTTCCAATGAAAAGAGGCTTCATACATGCACAGCATATGCACAGAAGTCTTGTCTGGCTTTTGCAAATCTCAGAGGGGGCAACAAGGAAGTTGTGAGGGAATGTAAAACACCTCGATATCAGTTCTTCCCTTTGATGAAGTGTCTCATTGAGGCAAAGCAAAGCTACATCATTCAAGACTAGAATAATGTGAGAACTTCCACATAAATTCCATTTATGTCCTCAGTACTTAGTAGCACACAGAACAAAAGAATCATCATAAGTGATGCACACATCCTTGTTCAGCAAAATAACTCTTCTTTTTACACTTGAAGTGCTAAAATAGCAGAAGGATGAATCAATGACATCAAAATAAGAAACTCCTAAGCAGACAATCAAACCAAAGCAAGCCATCAGTATAGAACTGGGGGAGGGGGAGAATCAACTATGTTGATGATGGCTTGCTGAGTTAATGTTTGTTTGTGTCCTCTTTGTACGCTTTTATGTCCTGCTGATTGTGGCATTCCTTTAAAGATGGAAACACTCACTGCATATATAAAGGCTTCCTGAATCTCAACATCAACAGAAATAAAAAGCATGCACTCACACAAGCAGCAGAGCAACTTTTTACATTTCCATAAGTTGTGCAACAGGTTCCCTTCCTCAACTCCACTGTCATGGCCTACCCACCTACATACATGGCCAGTGATGATGTGCTGGGCCCCATTCCCTGACCCAAGGGGGAGACAGAAATTCTATGTCTCTCATTTTACTGCCCAAACATGTAATTTCATAGGCATGAATTCTAAGGTGCTCTTTACACTGAACAGATAAGTTATAATTAGCAATGGCTGAATCTATCATTATCGGTTGCTTTTAATCCATCATTTCTTCAATCTTCCATTCAATTTATCTCCTTTTCATATCTTTTTTTTGTAAAATGTACATTTTCATGTTCATTTCTTATATGTGTGCTCATGTATGCAATGTCATCTATGTATATTACTTTCACAAAAATATGCTGGGTTTTTCCCCCCCAAATCTATTGATTGGAGAAAAAGAGTCACATTTATGACAGAGCTGTACTTTTAGGATATAGTGGAGAGAGCCTTTCATCCAGCCACGGGGTTATTCATACTTTTGTTCAATAAATTCACAAGAGAAATAAAAACAGGATTACTATTGTCATTCAGCATCTGCTCCCCACATCTAAAGCTGAATACATAAGGAGAGCTAAGAAATGTCTCTATATACAGAAACTTGCATCACAAGGAGTTGCCTGCTTATTCTGCTGCAGAAAAATATATCAGCTGCAATCCAACAGTATGATAATATGGTCAAGCATATACTATTGTGGGCTTATGGATGCATGGTGGTGCTGAGGAAAAAGAAAAAAGGAGATCAATGATAAGAAGGAAACCTAACCATTTATTATATGAATGATCCTTGGGTTCCAATTTGTGGGGGAAATGGAACCTTGTTACAGTGACAAGGAAGTTTATATAGAAAATTAGATTCCTGATAGCATGATTGGTTGTTAGTTTTGTAGGCTTTGTGTTGATTGGTCACTGTTTTGGCAATTCTTAGAAAATCCCGCCTTTTCCCAGGAAATGGTTTTGTGCAGAAGTGCAAAGGATCTTCCCAATGAAACAGTAACTTCTAAGGGACAGTAGCAGATACTTTTAATTGTCAGCTTAGCACTATGGAATCTGTGAATCAGTTGACATGTTGGTTAGTTGAACGCAGAAAAAAAATATGTTACCAGGTTTTGTATTTATCCAACCAGGGATGGAAAAATGCTAATTATTCTTGGTCTGATGGCTATCAGTAAAATAAGTATTTTTTTATGTCTGCTAAGAATAGTGAAGTGGAGAAAAATAGTTGGTGCTTGTGTGACTTTTGGATATTCATGGGGAATTTTTTTTTATTATCTCTTACAAAGGGAATATCTAGAATGGCCAAAGTAATCTTTGTCCTTAATAGTGCCCTGCCCATCAGCCACACAATCTAGCTTTTCCAAGATCAATGCCAGAATGTGTGTGAAGGTCCCTTTAAAATAGATCCCAACAGTTCATTGCCTAAGGCCAAATCAAAGGACATATTAAGTTTCATGGGAAAGGCTGTGCTCCATGTCTAGAGATCCACCCTTCATAGCAGCTATGTGTGTACACTTGAAGAGGCTGAGTTGGGACAGCTCCACAAGAGATAAGGGCTGCCCTTTTAGTTTAGTACTTAGAACTCTTTGTGTTTGGAGCAGAGTATCATTTCATTTGTACCACAGCAGATAGCAGAAGGTAGCTGAATTTGGCTGATCCTGACCTGAATGAGACAAACAGGAAATCTAAGAGCTGTAGGCTAGCTTGGGAAATCAAAAGAATGTCTTAGAAGAAGGCAACAGCGAACCATGTGGTTAGTAGGACTTGAATTTGATTTGAGGAAGATTTGCTTTATTTTTAGGATTAGCTCAAAACAAGGGGTGGATCTTAAGAATTAGATTAAGCACCTTTCCCACTTCTCCAATAATTAGCACATATCAGAAAGGAAAGCTGAAAATGTCTCGTGTGATCTCCTGCTGTACAATCAACAAAATAAAGATTTGGTGTAGAGTGAGGGGTTTATGAGTTGCAACTAGGGCTGTGCAAAGATTTGTTTCAGAGATTAGACTTGCATGCCATTCAGCTGAATTGAATTGAGGAAATTGCCACCTCAAATGAAGTCAGAGAGTCCAGTCATCATTCAATTGGACTGGATGCATCTGAATCAGTTCAACAGTTTGGAAGGCTTTTGTGCATCTGCAGAATACTTTTTAATCAATTTGGAAAATCAAATGGAACCAATTTTCAAAGTTGTTTTGCATCATTGAATCAGATTTAAAAATCCTAATTAAATTGGCCATTTAAATCAAATTACAGCTGATTTGCATCACCCATTGTTACAACCTTATAATCCTTACCATTCTCCCATCAAATTGTGTAGGATGGCATCTGATGGACCGTACTCCAACAAAGCTGGTGATGAAAATAATAATGTTATTGATTATAGCCAAGAGATTCATTTTTGCTGCAACAAATTAACCCAACTTGGTTGACCGTCTTTGGAATCTAAATTAAACAACTACCATATCTCATATATATCTGGCTAGATATTTGGTACATTTGCTGATAATTATTTCAGATTTAAGAAAAATATAGGTGCATTTTTCTAAATGTTAACCTTAAATGTTGTATCAGTCTCATATATTGCTGTTCTGAAAGTTGTCTTGCTCAGGAGTGTCTGCAGTAATGGTTACTGGCTTCAAAATGGTGGGTACAACCAAGCAATCATAGCTCCGTCCCTTTTTTGTAAGGAGGCAATATATGTTAAAAAGACTTTGATTGCCTGGTCACTTAAGATATCCCAGTCTTACAATTTCTCTGAAGAAAAAAAAAAGCTGTTTTTCTGCTTTATTTTCAGGGTGCTTAATATTTTTCAAATTCTTTTTGGAGTGTGGAAGATGCTACAGAGGGTGCTTTTGTTTTCAATCACATATCTTTTAATTATCCTGCAGCATCCCAGGCTTTTCATACTCCTGTCTGAAATAGCCTAACATGAGACTGAATTAAAATGTGGGAAGTCAGGTAGACTGCAGATCAGAGTAGAAATGATTCTACAATGAAAGGCATGAGATTCATGCATAGTCCTTGGCCAACTTCTTACTCGATAAGGTCAAGAACCTCAGAATTTCCCAGAAATTGTCTTCTCTGAAACAAATGGTTACAGCAAATTCTCTTTCATCAAATTGAATGAGAACTGTTAGGGAAAACATTTCTCTGCTTGGCACTGCTTTGTAGGGTCTCTTGTAGAATGGTGAGCAGAGGAAAAAATGACTTGGGAGAAAGCCAGGTTTAATGAAAATGACAAAACGATGTGAGACTCGTATCCCCATTCAGCTCAACATTAGAGATGTATAAGCATTTAGGTTCTGCCTTTGCAAATAAAAATGAGCAAAGAAGACCTGTCCTTACCCTTTTTCTTTTCTCCCTGGCAACTTTTAGGCTTTTGAATGATTAAAAAGTTCATGATCTCAAGCAAAACATCTCCAATTTTATTGGAGCACTTCAAGCTAATACATTAAAGCGACTCCAGTAAACTTTAGAGGGGGGGAAGAGAAAAGAATAACTAATGAAGACAGATGCTTAGATGAGGGAAGCCATTGGCACCTGACCATCTATGGCTCATATTTATAGAGATGTTGCCAGCTTTTGTTGATTTCTGGCATGTTTTCCAACTTCTGATTGCAATCATTCACAAATGAAAAATGCTAAATGGTCTACAGTCACCGTGATATTTGTCAATAGTGGCAACCTAGCCTGTCCTAGTGGAACCTCCTTTATTTCACTAACTCAGATAAACCATGTGGTCACTCTGTATAACTTTGTTGCTGGAAACTGGCTTGTGCAGTAATAAATCTTGCTTTTCCTTCTATCAGTAGAATCTGATAGATTAAAAAAGAGCACTTTTAAATCTTTTTATTCCTTTGCATATTGTGATAATATAACATACTCAGGCCAGGAAAATAAATGTTGGAAAAAGAATGACCACATTCCTCTTTGATCTACGAAAGGAGTGGTGGATCTATGTTTATACATGGGCCAATTTGTCTCCAGGTAAGTGTGCCAAGAGCCACCCATCCACTCAAATAATCAGAATTCTAGTTGCATATTTTTACAGTCCTATCAGGCAAGTCTAAAAAGTGTTGAGAGCCTGTGGTCTCCCAGAAGGACATCTGGATACCTATGTCTATAAGTTCCAAAATAGGATGAAACCGGTGGTCACATAGTGCCTCCTGATGGTTAAGATAACTAAAAACATCACTCAGGATATACACTGTGTAAAAATAGAGACACCCCCCCCCCACCTTTCAAGAGGGAGTGGAAGACATGTAAAACCCCATGCATGGGGCTATGTCAGCCAGCCTATGTCAGGTAGATCAGACAGGAAACATGACCAGATGAGCTAATTCTACTTTATTGTAAGGCTACATTAGCAGAATCTTGCAACTCTAATAGTACAAATCTCCCACTGTCTTTTTTACAACCTCAGAAGTTAAGGAGATTCCTTTCTGAGCCTCTTTCTCCACCCATTATGCAGTTGCGGGATATGCCCTCTCTAATCTGGTCATTCCCTAGGCAGCATCTCTTTCCCCCATCTCCCAAGATCATTCCCACATACCATTACAGTCTGTGACATAACATAACATCTGTGACTCTCTGTTCCGATAGCTTAAGGAAAAGTGGATAGATTCTTTATACCTCTTCCTGCAAATTTCCTAAATACCAGGACCTGAACAGCTCCTACAGCCAATGCACTGTATATAGTTATTTAAAATGCAAAGGTCCATGAGTTCAATTCCCCATAGAAGGTTTAAACACTGTAAAATAACATTTGTCTACCCACATCTGAAAAGTTTTAAATAGGCTGAAACAAAAATAGTTGTTTTATCCCTTGGTGGTAGTCAATGTATGCCAAGGCTAATGTATTTGTCCTCCACCCTCCAAGGATTTAAGAAAATGGCTAAACCAAATCTCTTTCACCAAGCTTTTAACTGTTCATTGAGTTTAATCATGTTGTTAACATCCATACTACAGATAGTCCCCAGTTTAAGAACGAGTTCCATCCCCAAGGTCTGTCCATAAGTTGAATGTGTATATAAGCTGGAACAGTATTATTGTATAATACTGCATAAGTAGTATTGTGTAATTAACTTGAACCATTGTGTATTTAACTCAAATCAGGGTGTATTTAATTTGAATTTTGCTACAATAGACTCTGTTCTTAACTATGGGTCGTCTATAACTCAGGTGTTCTTAACCTGGGGACTACCTGTATTTCACTTTTGGATTTTCTAACTTCTGTTTTATTTAATTGTTAAAAGCTACCTCTAGTACTTCAAATAAGCAGAAAGGCAATGTATACATTTAAAATAATAATAATAATAATAATAATAATAATAATAGTAGTAGTAGTAGTAGTAGTAGTAGTAGTGCCCTATCTATATAAAACTATTAGAAAAGTTTATCCAAACTTTGAAGTAAGACACCTTCAATCTGCCAATCTCACTGAGATCTACTGCTCCCCACTATCTAACTCTAAGGAAATAGAGTCCTCTTGTGTGGCACTTAGATCTGATAAAGGACTAGGTAAGGATGAACAAGCTAAAATTAAAATCCCAACACAATGGAGGTATTTTTGGCCAGTAGGAAATTGGCCTTGAGACTGGGATTTCACCTGTTCTGGACTACGTTACTCTTCCCCTGAAAGAACAAGTCTACAGTCCAAGCATGCTCCTTAACCTTGATACCAAACTATATTTGATTGTTCAGAAAGACTGCCTTTGCACAATTATGTTTAGTGTATTCCTAAGATGGTCAGACCTGCACAAACTTATCTTTCTATAATTAAGCATGTTTGTGTCCAAGAAGTAACTCTAGATATTTTTTTTTCTTAGGCCAAACTATAACACTGCAGCACAAAGACATCTGCTCTGTATCACTGAATTTCAGCAGGCTTCATTCATGTGGAAGGAACTCTGTGTTGGGACATGACATCTAATTCTGTTGAAAACAAAAACAAAAATAACTCTACATAGACAAAAAAAAAATCCCTTATTCTAAAAGTGTCTGAAAATTGACAATAAGTACCTACTGTGCATGCAGGTTTAAACTAGTTCAGTTTAAAAGTTCCTTTGTTTGTGAAATAACTATGAGATTCTATGAGGCATGAAGATTTTGGATTCAGATCTCAGTTAAACTGGGTGGCCTCTGAAATTCAGACCAATAAAACATCAGAATCTGATTTTGTGGCCAGGCCATGCAAACCATTAACCATACAGTAAGCATGTTGCTTCTACACAATATCTATTCAGCAGGAGAACATAAATTCTGAAAGAACAGAATACATGAAAGTGGAAAATCTAGCACATTTTGCAGGTTTAATAACCCAATGCTGCATGCCAGATGAAAGTAGAGAAAACACTGGCAATCTCTTTGATATGGAAATGTGCATTTTCATGCTTTTTTTTCCCTGTCATTGCTGTGCATTTTGTTATTTTAAACTTCAGAACTATCAAGTGACAGTATTCCCCCCCCCCTTTATATGTATGCAAGTCATTCAGGATGTTCTCCTCAATTGTTCTTCCTTTCATTCTGTTCCATAAATTTTTAATAATGTGACTAATTGATGCCATCTTGCCACCCAAGGAAAACAACATGATTCAAATCAAAGGATTTCAGAAGAACCAGGTTGTCTTCAAATGGAATCTATTCTCCATTCTCCAGAAGGTTCAAGTAGGGACCCTCAAATTCCTTTCCCTCATCCCCCTTCAATAGTTGATCTAAACTCCAGCTGGCCCACTGTGACACTACTTTACTGCATTTTTTAGTCAAAAGCCCTAATTAATGTCTGACCTTTCTCACATATGGATGACACAAGTTATATTGATTTAGCCATCATCAGCATTCCTGGGGGGGGAGGAGGGGAGGGCAAATCACAACTGTGATGGGCAGCCATATAAATTATTTAAATAAAAATAAGTTAAACAATTAAAGGAGAGCAAGTGACAAAACATGTATTACAATGATGTGATGCAAATTTCACCTCTTACGGACTTGTGTGTGACACTGCAGTGTAATATTGAAAGGGTGGAGCTTGGTTTGTGATGTCACAACGCACATTTCATCATTTTGGTATCATCATACTTAGGAATGGATGCCTAGGGAAGCCCTTTCCTTTATATTGTAAAACTGGGGAGGTCATGATAACAGGTTACACAAAGGATATGGGTATGTTTAGCTACAGAGAAGATGACTGAGAAGACATACAATAGCAATCTTCAGTCCACAGAAGAAAGAGTGAACTTATTCTCTATGGCCCCAGAGGGCAGGACCAGAGCCAATGGGGTAAAATTACAAGGCAGGAGGTTGAGGCTAGATATCAGGTGGAACTTCATGACTCTATGATCTGTGAGCCAGTGGAACAGGCCACCACATGAAATAGTGAGTCCTTTTCTAGAGGAGTTCAAAGAGGGGCTGAATGATAATCAGTCAGAGGTGCTCTAGTAGATCCTGTGCTGAGCAGGAGGTTGGTTGAGATGACCTCTAAGATCCCATCCAAATCTATAATTCTATGATTAGTTTGCATGCTATATGCACCTGAAAATACAAACATGCTGGCAAAGGATCTCATTCATTTAAAAGAAGGGGGGGGGGGAGGATCACATGTTTTGTGTTAGGAAACTGCATTACTGACAGCATAATATGGGATTTAGATAATGCTTTTACTTGAGGAGGGATAACCTGTCATTGCTGTGAAGTAAGACTGGCTAATGCTGCTACAAATGCCAAGAGAAAAAAATCCAGCCCAGAAGCATTTCATAATCCTTCCTAACAAATCCATACTTACATACTGACAGGTGTGTTGTCTCCCATTACTGAGTATGTCATATGGAAGAATTCTTTGCAAGGAGAATTTTCAGCACACAAACTCTGACTTGGAATTATGGGTGCTTCCAAGTGCTGTTAATGGTGATGAAGATTTCACATTATATTGACCTAAGTCAATCCTGGCAATGGGCCAATCTGTGAATCTGAGAGCAAAAGTGGGCAGAGGCAGCCAGAAGTCTAGTGATCAGAGCTGGGTATGACATAACATAACAATATAACAAAACAATAAAGGACATTAATCTATTTTCTGGTTCACACAATACTTAATACCATAAACTAACCACATAGGCTTTATTTGCCAAGCCACATAAAAAAAAAATACCTAAAGTTAAGACTGAGTTGTGTGAATAACTCTGTGCTATCTTTACGGGAACTGATTAAACATGTTGTGTAACACATAGCCATTAAGAGTGTGGGGAACAGAGCAGATGCCATGACAATAGTAGGATATGCCAAAGACCCAGGGCTGCAGCAACCACCCAACTTTGGTGCATGAATGTGACTCGATGCACAGACTTCAGTGAGCATAATTGGGACTTCATCAGCATGGGGTGGATTTAGACATTCCTCTGCCTCACCTCCATTGAGTAGTGGGCTTACTGGTGTCAAAAGTCTGAGACTGTTACTAGCCTTATTGCAACTGAATCTTGGTGGGTGAACAATATAACTAGAATAAAATAATAATTTTGGGTTTGTGTTTTCCTCCTGAATAGCAGAAGCTTGTAGCATAGCCAAGATGAATGGAGTGTCAATGCAAGGACAGATGAAGTAACTGGAGGCTGAAAGATAACCATTATGTGACTGGTAAGAGAAGACAGAGGCCAAGTCTGCACTTAGAAAATCATCCAGGCAGGTGGATTGGAAGCAAGAGCCAGAAGGTTCAGGAACATCCTAGTTCAATCTAGAGGGGCTTCCAGGAAGGGCATTTGGAAAAACCATTGTTGTTGAGGATGAATTCCCTCATGTTATGTTTAGTTTAGCTTAGTTAGAGTTTGGAGAACCAGGAAGCTGGAGAAAAGATTGTACAGTGAAACAGGACAGTGCTTGCTTAAGATAAATACAAGAATACCACACTCAAACCATGAGAATGTTTTCCAATATGCTTTTTCATCAGACTTAATGAGAACTGCTAGGGAAGAAAATCAAGAGAAATTTTCTGCACAGCAGAAGTGAAAAATCAAGTCAGACAATAGTGTCAGCCTCAGTTAAGAGCATTTATAAGTTGTATTGCCTTCCAAAGAATTGTTGAAGAACAGAATTGAAGGAGAAGCAGGATTTAATCTCTGCTACGCAGATCTATATTGTGCCAGTGAGGGAGGATGGGGGTCCTGCTGTCACTGTGAAATCTGGCAAGAAACGAGAAAGAAACATGTCTAACAAGGAAAAATATGTCACAGTTACTACAGTGCTATGTATTAAGGCTACATGCAGATATAACAAAGCAAACTGAAAACAATATGGAAGAGAACTTTCAGAAGCAAATCAATTGGGGGATTTATCCATCTGACACGATGCATTCCAGTTAGAAGGCACATAAAATCTTTACATGCCACCATAATGCCATTAAAAAAGAAGCATATTTAGTTCCTCTGATCATGGGTCTCTGATTCCTGGGGTATAACAACCAAGACATCCCCAGACTAAAAGCTTAGAATTGTCTCCTCCTATTTCATGGCATTGTGCCATAGAGTAAAAATGTATCTGGGCATTTATTTAATTACATAGGTAGCTTTTTTTCCCCCAAATGGATGACTCTGTTTTATTGGCTGTCCCTGTCTCTATTTTTATTATCTTGCTGACTTGCTTGAAATTTTGTTGGATTTTATAGTTGGATTTAATTGCTTTTAGCTACCCTAAGTGGAGCTGAAATATGAACATAGAACTGACAACTCTTAAAGTGTGTTTAAAATAGCAGGGAAATTTTGAATTATCCTGAGCAACTCAAACTACTTCCTGGCACTTTGCATGATTTTTTTCCCTTCCTCATCCCCTTTTCTTTGTGTCAAATCTTTATACAGAGACAGGTTGGTTTTCAGGTTGACTCTGAGAAGTTTCCACCTGAAAAATGATTTGTAAACGTTTTCAACACAGAAGTAAACAAGATACTCAGCCTTCTAATGGAAAACTATTCTTCATTTGAAATACAAAGCATTTCATTGCACAGGTCAATATGATGTAGCAAAGTTTGTTTGCTTAAAAGATTTATATGGCCACCCATCTAATGTACAATAACCCCAGGCAGCTCGCAACAACAATAAGAACAAAAGAGATAACACAACAATGCCACACTATACCAAAATAATAATAATAATAATAATAATAATAATAATAATACTCATACATGTACTTATATTTATCAAAACAGAAATTTAGTTCCCTCAAGCCACTGAGTTTGAAGGCCAAATTCAAGTGTCATTCATGTAATTAAACAGGGAAAACTTTGGAAGCTGATGGGATTTAGCGACATTACATTTTTCATAGCTCATCCTTTCCCACTAATTAAAAGATCCCATGATAAGCTGGAATGTCTGGATACAGTTGTGTATGTCTGTGGAGACAGCTAAATGCTGCCATAGCAAACCAAACAGAAAAGGAAAATTAGAAAAGACATATTGTCCATTGAAGATTTGTTTCTTGGTGACCCTTAAAGCTATATGTGATTCATTAATCAATTAATTTCGTTCCCAGTTGGACGCCAACCATGGTACAGATCCTTTGGAGTTGCCTGGGGAGCAGATTTGCCTTGTTATCTGGGAATAGTTTGATCCTGTTGGGCCTGAGGAACTTGACAGGGTCCTTGGGTCTGTAAGCACAACCACCTGTGCATTAGATCCATGCCCCTCCTGGTTAGTCAAGGCCACCTGGGAGGTGACATGTGGGTGGGTGTGAGCGATGGTTAATTCATCCTTGAGAGAGGGGGTGTTCCTGGCACCCTTTAAAGAGATTCTGGCTTGCCGTCTTCTCAAGAAGCCATCACTCAACCCACCGTTCTGGACAATTTTTGTCCAGTCTTCTTCTTAACTCATTTACTCTTAATTCATATATATCTATTGTGATTTGATCATTGTGGATTCTTTCTACATGATCAACCACCTAACATACTTCTTTTGTTCTGTTCACTCACTTTTGTATTCAGTGCATATTCATACAACCCCAATCCATTCTTGACCTTATTATCCCCATTTCTAACATCACCACAACTATTCCCTACACATGTATCTGTTTATAAATTAAGTAAGCAAGTGGACATAATCCATCTTACTCTTACTCTTTGCTCAGTATTGAATCATTCCGTTTATTCTCATTCATGCTTTACTTCCTTTAAGTACCACACATATCTCATTCAGCAACCAACCTTCAACTCCATATTAGTGTAGAACGTTCCATAATTCATAGCGCAGAACATTCCATAATTCAAGTTCATTCACTTATTCACTTATTCCAATAGCCAGAAGAGATTCTGTGCTGTGATAGAAACCAGCACCCAATGAACAAATGATTATTTTGGTTATATTGCGAGTCACTGGATAATAAGCATCAGGGGTCAAGAGCTCAGGCTAAAGATATCAGGAGTATATCTAAGTTACAAATGTTTTTGTAATTTTGTAACTTAAATTTTAAAATATGGGCATTGCATATGTTGCTCATGTCTGGAAGCTTCATCTAGTGCTTCTGGTGGCAAATGGAAGCACTGAGGAAATGCTTGGCTGAGGAAGCAGATGGAGCAAGCAAAGGAAATAATGCTCCTGTTTCACTTCACATTTATTGCCCCACAAATGCTTCAAGGGGGAGCATTGCTGGAGCCTTTGAGGAAGTGAAGTGTACTTCACAGAACTGCCCAGAGCTGGTTGGTCAACACATTTCAACCCAATCTTCATTTCTATCACATTCACACATACTTAATTTTAATATCTGAAGAGTACTGGTGTGGCAACTGTACAGCACTGACTAGAGGGGATTGTAATTCTGCAGCAGTTAAGTACATAAAGAAAGAAAACTATTTGGAGGAAGAAAACTCAAAGTGCTCTGTGCATGACAGAGAGTTTGATGTTTTGTTATCTGTGTTTGCTTGTGATAAATTTCTCAGAAACTGTAAATTGTCCCCATTCTGCCAAAGTGGGTAAACATGATTGTGTTTTCGCTAGCCCAGTTTGAAATGCCTGAGAAGTTAGTAATGCTAAAAAGAAAATGAAGAAGAACTGAAATGTATAGTTTTAATCAAAAGAATATTTTTAATAACATTATTCCAGCTTGGGGCTAGAAGAATAGTTACAACAGTATCTTCTTAGACAAGCATGAAGAAAGATGTAAGTATACATTTATTTCTCATCCTTTAGTTCTATTTATGTGAGAAGAAACACAACCAAGTAGGGAAAGAAAATTTATGGCCAGGACATAAATGCAGGTTAAATTACATTGTATTCAGAATAAATCCAACATTAAAATCCATTGCACTTTGAAGTATTATTCAACAATTTCATATCTAGGAGTGTGGAGTCCTTGGGGTTCTCTGAGCTTGGTTGTTTTCTTGCAAACGTTTCATTACCCAGGTAGGTAACATCTTCAGTGCTAAGATCTAAGAGTTTCTAAGGTGTTATGGTGGCCCACAATTTTAAAAGATAGGGTGGATGTAATGGATTTAAATGATGGATTCAACATGTAGTGGTTTTGCATGTCCAACTAAACTGCCGGCCATCTCCTTTGGCAGTGTGCTGTACTCAGTGAGAACTGTATGTGTGAATGTTAATGTTTCTGTAATCCTATTTATGAGCAGAATAAAGTGATGGGGAAACGATGCAAGAAATCAGGCATTCATGCCCCTTGGGGCAACTTACACAGGCAGCAGTCAGAAGGAACAGAAGAATATCCAACTTATACAAGGATGCAAGCACAGCATCTGGTAAAGCCTTGCTTAAGGAAAAATCTGGTTTATGCAGAACTCTCAAGATCCCTCAAGCTGCCCATCGATATAGCCCAGATAGAAGACAGCAGATAAATTTTATGAAACAGATTTCTCTTTTATGGCAAGAGGAAAAGAGCATTTTTTTCTAAATATGTACAATTTCTATACATGTTAGCCTTGTGTGAATCTTCTGTGATTCAATTTGAATCAGAGATGTGAGCTTCAAAGAGACTTGATTTTATTTAAATCTGAGATTCTAGATTTAATGATAACCTGATTTGATCTGATTTGGGATTAAACATTCAGTTGGGAGAAATTTTAAGGTACAGAAAGCAGGACTAGAGAAAGGACAACATAACAAGCCTACAAACTTGACAGTGCATCTTTGCTAATGAGTAGCAAAGAGCTTATATAGAATTCGACAATGCAGTGCTTACCAAATAACTGTGGGCCATTCCTCTACCCTTTAACTCCACTATGCAATTCGTGTTATCATTCAGTTCAAACATAGTGTGGGACCCATCATCACTTCTGCATACATAAGTGTCCACAATGGCCTAAACTCTGTGTTCCAATATTATCCCAGCAGCACTCTGCAAGTAAAATAAATTATATCCACTTTTGCTTCCAAATATCAGAGATGAACTGCAAAGTTGTCCCTATCTGTCCTGCCTGCAATATTTCTCTAAGTGCCCCCCATATGCAGCACACAAATAAGTCACCATAACTTGACTGAGGATGGTACATGAAGGCATGGTGTTGTCAGGAGTAACTAACTCCATCAAATGATAGAACTCTTTATGCTCCACCACACTAAAGGGTTCATGGTCTAATCCAGCACTTTTCCGTATCCTTTTAGTAATTTCACTTGTCTTGATGTGAAGGAATATAGAGATGGCTTTGGGAATGAGGAAGGAATGAGTAAAACATTAAGGGGAGATGTTCAGAAAGTGTTAAACTGTCTGAGAAAGAGGAAAGTGTGAGAAAGAAATTCAAATTAAACCCACCTTGAGTTTGTTTAGTATAAGATGGGACAGAGAGAAACCATGACGCTTGGGGATCTTCCACTCTGTCATAGATCCCTAATGCTACAATTGGTTTTGGAGGGGAAGTTTGGAGTTAGAGGAGGGAGATTTTTCTGTGCTTTCCTGAACTGCTGCCTGTCTGTGGAAACTCCAGGGCAACGGATGCTGCCTCCTCACACAGAGCTTCATGTTGTGCTTAATGCTATGTTTCCTCATCAAAATCCTGGAAAATATTGGGATATTTCTTGGTGCAGGATCCATTTCAATATCTGCACTTAATGCTGAATGGGATATATGGAAAATATTGGGTCCCAGTGATATCTTTGACCTGTCACCCATGAATATTTGGTTCACATTGTAGTCATTCAGACAGGAGTTGGTCAGAGCAAGGATTTCTGAGCCAGGCCATTCCTGTCCAGGAAGGATATTGGCGGACAGAGTAGAGCCAGCTGGCCAAATTGGGGTTACCAGCATATGCATGAAGATTTAAAAAAAGACAAAACACTTCCTTCTATGCTGCTACAGTATTCTGAAAGACAATAAAGACATTTTTGTCCCTGTAAGCTTGCCTTTAGGAATGATATTTAGAATTTTTTTGTTTTTATTTTGCTTTCTATAAATACTCAGTGACTTTCTTAGAAATGAATGTAAGGTGTAAGTAAATTCTTTTAATCTTTTACTATTATATTTCATTAATAAACATATAAAAGTTATGTTTAAAATTTTTCATTGCCTATTTCCATCGAGCTGGAACCAATTCCCCTATTTTCCATAGAATTTGAATAATGCGACCATTTTGTGGGATTCATTATCAGCACTGATCGAGACCTACCTGTATGTAACCACTGGGCAAGTTTAGCCATAAGCACGGGGCCAGTTTTCTTCTGTATATGGATGATACCCAGCATTAGACCTCTGGCCAAATAAGTGATGCTATCAAAATGTTGCCCAGGTGCTATTCAGGTCTGGATGGGGAGGAACAGATTTATACTCAATCCCAAGAAGGCAGAGTGCCATTGGGTTCAAGGGCCTACTGATATTGATTGATTGATTGATTGATTGATTGACTGATTTTTATTTATTTCAAATTTATATATGCCACTCATCTCACTGTACAAGTGACTTTGATTCCCAAGAGATTGTATAATTAACTCTGAATGGGGTTGCACTCCCCTGGGTGAAGAGTCTCTTGGGGTCCTATTAGACTCACGCTGCTGTCCGAGGACCAGAGGGCAACTGTGGCTAAGAGGGATTTTGCGCAGCTTCATCTTGTGTACCATTTGTGTTCATTCCTGGAATAGATGTTACTCACTGTCACTCATGCCTTAGTCACCTTTTGATTGGATTACTGCAGTGAGCTTTACATATGGCTGTCCTTGAAAAACATTCAGAAGCCATAGCTGCTCCAGAATGCAATGGCTCAAATAGTTATGGATGCACCTTGAGGCACCCACAAAATAACTCTAGTTCAAGAGCTGCAAAGGTTGCCAGTTGGCTTCTGTGTGCAATTCAAGGTACTGGTTGTCACAATTAAAGCCCTTGGTTGAGGATTTGGGTATCTACAGGACCACCTCTTCCAATAACATCTCCCTTCCTAATAAATTCTAATAAGGTAGGTTCATGTGTGTTCCTTCTATTAGAGATTGCTGTTTTCATGCTTTTCAGTTGCCACCTCCTCCTATGGAATAATATACCCCCTGATATGTACATGGCCCTCCCTCTCCTGGTCTTCAGAAAACTGGTTGAAATGTGGTTGTTTCATCAAGCCAGGATGTCTGGGTTGGAAGACTAACCTTCCAGATGATGGATTTGATTTTATGGTTTTGATCATGACTCCCAGTTTTATGTCTTTTACAAAGTATGTTGTTTGTAATTTGATGTCTGTATGTTTGTTTTTAATCCCAGTAGCTGTAGGCTACTCAGAAATGGTTGACTGGAGCAGCTTTTAAGCCCTGAAAATAAATAAATAATTTCATGACCACCACCACCCCCTTTCCATCTCTTTTTATTTTTTATTGGAATGCTTATTAAACTGTGGTTATTCCAATCCTTTAGTGCCATTATATGCATTGTATACATTTTTATTGCATGAGAGCTTTTTTTAAAAAAGTAAATGCTTCAGAGCCATGTCCTGACTATACTTGCAGTAGTTATAGATGACAAAGTGAGGATCATCTTATGCCTTGGAAGGGATCCCACACAGCGCTACCTCCACACATCTTAGTTGAGGGTGGGGTCATCTGCTGGGCAGACAAAAAAGTCAAGATGGCAGTCACGTGATCAAAACTTACCCTTTTTATGTGAAACTGCCATCTTGATTTTTTTATCCCTGTTCCCTCCCATCACAGGAACCCTGGTTGATGGTGTGTATCTTGCCTCCTCCACACCCTCAGCTACACCCCTGTTTTTCCATTTCTGGAACATCCAGACCTTGCTGGAAGAACAGTACCATGAAAAGATGAGAAATTTGTTTCCCTTCCTTGTGTCCAGCGATTATAGGGATCATGTTTGTTTCTCAACAAGTGGAAAGGGAAATATTTGGATATCTTGGCCACAAATATTCTTGAAGAAATTGGAAGACTCCTAGTGCAGCTAAACCTATTTTTGTATGCAGAGAAAGAAATGTGACTCTCAGCCTATAAGATGCAGAATGAGAAAAGTGAAACAGGAATAAGTCAGCATGTGGATCACTCTTTTTTATTTTTCTCTTTTTGATCTACCTTGCCAAGAATTAATAAATTATTCCTGTCTTTTTAATGCTGTAATGTACCAATGTATTATACAAATACTGTATCTATCCATTAATTTAGACATTTAACAGTCCATTATTCCAGTAAAAAAAAAATGGCTTAAATTACTGGAAGACAATATCACAAAGCAGTGTATGCCAATAGCCATAGCCAGCAATGAGCCAAAAGGTTGGGGTTCACAAGCCAGTTTCATTTCTCCAATAGGCAGAGTGGCCACTTTTTATGGATAATGGGGACAATGTCTCAGTAAGTAACATTGTGGGCTCCTATACTGTGTCCCTCTTGAAAGTCATCCAGCACTCTATGCATTGCCATCAAAGATGGTTGTGTCCTCTTTGTCCTTCTCTGTGTCCCACTACCAGCTGGTACATCTAGAAACATTGCTGCCCCAGCTGGACCTCAAAGAATACAGTTCAACTATAGAAAAATGCCATGTGAAAACTGAAAACCTCGCCATCAACATCTGCCTCCAGCATCAGTTCTTGCTGCAGTTAAGTGATCCAGGATGGACGGAGTGCATAGATGACCCTACTGTAGCTTGTTGGGATTATTCCAGAAGGCACAATGTCTCTCTTGATTATCAGTTGAACCCCAAAGTTCCCTAATGAGTCTTCTCTGTGGAATAGGATTCCTTGTTTTCTTGTGGTATGTCTTCACAACTTATGGGGATTATAAAGAAAAGCTTATACAAGAAGGCAGATACAAGGAAACCTTTCTTGTTAGGTTTTGGACAACTGTGTACTGAAAATGCTGCTGAAGATACTTTAATAACTTCCTGCAAGTCTTGTTTAAAAATAGGAAGGGAGGGAGAATCTAATCCAACACATTTTAATCCATGATCACAAACACGGTTATCTATGAGACCTCCCACATTATCCACCTATAAGGAGAGTTTGAGGGAAGGAGACTACGATAGCCCTGTTCAAGAACCTGAGGGAAGTTCATGCAGAAGGGTACATCTATTCTTTATCCTCCCACGTTACAGAACATGGAACAACAGGCAAGTTATAGGCAGGATGGTTCCAGCAGAAAGTCAGGAAAAGAGTTAGCAGTGTGATGTGACTGCCAAGAAGGCAAATGCAAGTGTAGGCTACTTTAATAAAATTCCATTTCCAATCATAGAACCAATAATTCTATTATATTCTGCATTAGTCAGATTCCACTATCAGTCCTCTGTCACATTAAGAAGATTCAGACTGAGATTTAAAAAAAGCATTGTAGATGAGTCAGGAAGTGGAAACCATTTCTTATAGAGGGAACTGGGGATGGTTCAGGAAATATGAGAGTGGGAGATAGGAAGGCAGTCTTTAATTCTGTCCACATAACATGCCTAATCGGTTGTTCAGTTAAGCCATATTCTTCATATAAATCATTGAACCATAAAATAACCAGATGGGTTGAGTTTGCATAACATGCTAAGGTTAATACAAATAAAGCTTGGCATATGATGTGTATTTAACTGCTAGATCTTTAACACGTTTAAGCGTATTATGTATGTAGCTTTCATGTAATGAAGAAACTTCACACAGGATACCAGGACTCTGATCTGTTGCTCCAAAGAACACAACAGAGAATAATGGGATGCTCTTCTAGGAAGACAGATTACACTTGAATGTTGATAAAACTTTCTAAACTATGGAACTTCTTAAAGAGTGAAGTAGTGAACTGTTCTTCACTGGATATGTTCAAGCAGAGGCTAGGCAATTATCTTTCAAGGAGCATCTTCTGGATTCCTGCACTGAACAGAGGGTTAGAATCAGGGATCTAAATGGCCCCTTCAACTCTATGAAGACTGTATCTGGAAGGCACCCAACCAGATGGCAGGACAAAAGGAAGACTGACATGAAACCAGGGCACTCATCCCACTTTTGCTGCTTCACCCAATGTACAACACTGTGCAAGAAAAAGGCCATAATGACATTTTTTACCCAGGAGCTAGAATGAATATGGGAAAACATGCCAGGAACTTTGTTGAATTTTGTGCCAGCCAGTCAGCAGGTAGGTTACAGACAAAATCTATGTCCTCTCACCAGCTCCCTCTTTTACATATACACTAATAGTTGGGCATACTATTTACACACTGAGAGACAATTTGGTGTAGTGGTTAAGGCACCAGGCTAGAAACTGGGAGACTGGGAGTTCTAGTCTCGCCTTAGGCACAAAGCCAGCTGGGTGACCTTGGGCCAATCACTCCCACTCAGGAAGGAGGCAATGGTAAACCACTTCTGAAATCTTGCAAAGAAAACTGTAAGGATCTATCCAGGCAGTCACCAGGAGGCAACACTGACTCAAAGGAAGGAGAAGGAGAAGGAGAAGGAGAAGGAGAAGGAGAAGGAGAAGGAGAAGGAGAAGGAGAAGGAGAAGGAGAAGGAGAAGGAGAAGGAGAAGGAGAAGGAGAAGGAGAAGGGGAAGGCTAAAATGTAGTAGTTGCAGTATGGAGAGAGCCAGTTTGGTGTGGTGGTTAAAGCACCAGGCTAGAAACTGGGAGACTGGGAGTTCTAATCCCACCTTAGGCACAAAGCCAGCTGGGCGACCTTGGGCCAGTCACTCTCTCTCAGCCCTAGGAAGGAGGCAAGGGCAAACCACTTCTGAAATCTTGCCAAGAAAACTTCAGGGACCAGTCCAGGCAGTCTCCAGGAAACAACGCTGACTGAAAGGCATGCACACATACATTTACACACCACAAGCATGTGATGCATTTGTATGGTGTCTCTCTAATGCAGACAAGCTACTTTACATATTTCACTTTTTAGAATTCACCTCTTTTTCATTGCCTATCTCCTTGTTGGACAATGAACGTGAGGCTTCTTAAGAATCATTCAGGAGTCATGATACCAAGAATAGAAAATGCAGTTAAGTATTGAAATTTTGTGAACTCCCACATAAATACTTGGGAGGGAGAACCTCCAGCTTGAAAATGAAGGTTCTACAATGAAAACCTGACATAGTTTTTCCAATGGTGTCATGACATCACCAGAATGGGTGAGGTGAGGCTTAAACAATTTATCCCTGCTCTTTTCTTTTTGTCTTTTTTTTTTTTTTTTGAATGGTCAGTGCCTTAAGCCTTGCAGACATGTGAGACACCCGTTTTGCCCCTTCAAATAGGAAAAACTGGAGGCTCTGGAACAGGACCATCTCCATGGGGGAGAGGGTATTTAAAAAAAACAACAACACCTCACAATGTGGGTGTGATTGCATGATTGAAGCCCAACACAGAGAGAAAAGGAATAGGGCTTTGATTGCATGATTGCAGTTGCCATCTTAAATTTTTTGACTCTCACCCACCAATGCCCCTGCTCTGGAAGTCACAAATACTGTGCTGGGATAGTGTTTGTTGCCTTCTCTTCATGTATTATTATTGTTTTTATGGATACTGAGTTTTAGAAATTGTGTTACTGGTAGGTGGGTGTAGGTTTTTTTGGTTTTAGTCCTCTGTTTGTTGAGATGGGCAGCTAAATAAATAAATTGATGAGAAAGACTGCCATATTCTTGAAAGATGGTGATGGTACAGCTGAAAACATTTGCCTTTCACCTTTCTTCTAAATTCTTCTCAGTTCTTTCCTTTTATCCAAGCATCTTTTCTCCTGATTTTCTTCTTAACAGCCTGGTCAACTCCCACCCACAGTATGACCCATTATTTCCTACAGGTCAAGAACCATGGTGGCCAGCAAACTATATGTCAGGATTTTCTTTCTCATGGGAAAAGATTCATCCCGTTATCTTCACAAAAAGTTGTTATGTCTAGAGAAGTCTAGACATGATTTGTGTGTATACACGTATGCTATTTACTGCCACCTAATGGCGTGTGTATACTAGTTACCCAGTGAGGGTTTGGAGCTATAATATAATGGGAGAATCATATGCTCAGTCTCTCAGTATGTGTTTAGTTTCAGCTCAGTATAGTACCATGTAGTCATTTTTATGGGTTATGTAGTTATAACTAATAACCAAGTAGTGTACCTCTTCTCTGAGAGTTTGTAGCTAGAGATTTTGTTAAGCTTGTGTTGTTAATAAGTCTTGGATGCTACAATACATTTTTTCCTTGTATTTTGTATGATATTTGCATTTTATGGAATTTTGCATTTTTATCAATAAACACCTGTTAGTATATATTTTCTGACTGGATTTTCTTTGGGAAACAAGAAATGGACATTGCATTTTGCACAGCTGCTATGCTGCTGTGTATCTTTCCTGGGCAACTTTTCCTGGAAGTTTCGCTGCACCCTGCATAACAGGAGTGTTGTGCATGCACTCTGCACGACACTATACCTCGTCACAACATGACTCATGCTCTTTTAGCCATTGTCCAAGCTGCAGCATTTTAAAATGAAAATAAAGTTATTCAAATAAACTTCAGTTATGCGGCTGTGGCTAAGAGATCAGTTCATTTAAGATCAACAGGGGAATATTTGATCCTGAAAATATACACAATTGCTCTCCAGTCTTCATCTTTAAATATTCTTGTTGGATGAATCTTCCCTTTCAGCTATATCAAAGGGAATGGGATGTTTTAGATTCCATTTTCAGTTCATTTCATTTCATTTACTTAGCTTGCATCCCATTCCATTCTCCTCACTTGGACTAATTTAATGCTTGAGAATTAGCATTAAATTCAGTCTTAAATTCATTTCTTTCAGTCCCTAAAGCACAGAAGTTGATATTGGGAAGTGGTTTTTCATTCTACTCTCCTACATTGCAATATGTTGAAAATATAAAATAAAATAAAATAGGAAAGGAAAGGAAAGGAAAGGAAAGAGGGAAGAGGGAAGAGGGAAGAGGGAAGAGGGAAGAGGGAAGAGGGAAGAGGGAAGAGGGAAGAGGGAAGAGGGAAGAGGGAAGAGGGAAGAGGGAAGAGGGAAGAGGGAAGAGGGAAGAGGGAAGAGGGAAGAGAAGCTTTGCTGTACTGTGAACAAGCAAGCAAGAGGAGCATGCTTCACCCAGCCTGGGCAGAAACAGAAAGGTTGCCCACTGGAAGATGTCAAAATTGAGTAGAGCATGAGCTTCTAGGATCAAGGATAGTTGATTGACTTAAGAGGCCACCAGCCTGCTGGACTTACAGCAAAATTAATTTAAGAAACACCAAATAGCAACAGCAGAAAACACAGCAGCTTGGCAGCCCAGGATGAAATGGCTGATGAAATGGCTGAGATGGGAGCATGCCAGGCACTGCAATCAATCAGAGTTGGGACTGCTACTAGAACAGAATGAAATAGAATCTGTTCTGAAGGGCTTAAGACAACTCGGGTCAGAAAACAGCATTTTTTCAATTGAAGCTGAAAACCACAGTCATGGGGTGCATTTGCAATGGGCTGGGAGTGGGAGGAGGATGCCTTCATCCATTCCTGTAATGACCAGAAAGTATCACTGCAGTAATGAGTAGCCTGTACTGGTGATGGGTCAAGCAAAAACTTTGGATCTGCCCTTTGTCATAATGTTGGGTTCTAACTGAATTTTCAGGATTTGTTGAGTTGCATAAAATTCACTTCTCCCACCAAGTGCTTCTGTCCATAGAAGGTAGTGAAGATACAACTTGTGCTCCTCTCACAAAAAAAGAATCAAAAGTTCTGTTTTAGACCTGACAAAGAAATATGTAGAGAGAAAGTGTGCTTTCATTCTATCACAACATTATATCTAAGGCCATTCTAATACTAAGTTGATACACCACACTGGACTAGGTTAAAATGGGGTTGGTCAGTTTTTGATTCAGTGGGTTGTGTGAACTAGGCTATCAAATGAAGCCATACTACAGTTCATTTGTTGGAGTATAACTTCTTTAAAGGATGTAACTATTGTTAAACCTGTTGCATGAACATCACCTATGGATGTGTTGAAAAATTAAACTGAAAATGTGTATGAGCTACTATTGTGCTGTTTCAGGAATGTCTGGCCATCACTAAGGCAGACAGATGTTTGTAGGTCAAGAGCATATCCTAAATCCTTGAAACCATAGCTTCTTAAAACTCCCGTAAAGAGCACCTTAATCGGTCCCTGTCTTAGAAGTTCACATTATTGTTACAGCTGCTCCTTTTTCTGTTTCCGTAGAGGAGTACAGAGATGGCCTTGAAGAAAATATGTGACAACTGTTAGTAAAACATGAGGTTAGCCTGAGAAAAGAGGAAAGCATGAGAAAGAAACTCAAGATTGCCTCACTTTGACTCTCTTTGTAGAAGAGGGAGGGAAAGATAATGTCTGTTGGGCTTTCAAGTTGTTATTATAGCCAATAATCATATCAATATCAATAGATCCTAATATTCCTTACAGTATTTGCTTCCTGACCTGGTCTACCTCAAAGACTTGACAGAGTTCTAACTCCCTTCCCCCGAGTCAAAATGCCAATGTGGGATAAACCTGCCATCTTAATAGGAATCTCCAAACTGAGGAGAATTAGGATGTAGAGATAAAAATGCTTTTGTACAATTATTTCTTACACATTATTTTTCCTATTTTGTAACTTCCTCCAAAGTGTTGTTTTTTCTACTTTATTGCCACGATAATTTCTGTTTTCATTAGATTTTTATCACTTTTTATCATTTGATCATTTCCTCAGGGCTTCTGCTGATCTGCTTTATAGCAGGCTTCTAACAATTGTTTTGCTTCCTACAATATACGGCACATACCTTTTATGATGCTGGTTTAAGTGACAAAATGCTTGTAATGGGCAGTCCAGGGTGTTCCAAGGTTTAAAGACTGGGCTATTATTCTATCATCTATTCATCCATCCATCCATCCATCCATCCATCCATCCATCCATCCATCCATCCATCCATCTTTAAAAAAAAAAAATCTGTTGTTACAGAAACAGCTACACAATTTAATGGTAGACTTAAAATGAAAGGGAATAAACTGCTGCCAAAAGGCTACTATTTTAATGCAGCAGTTTTCACTTCATATGCTTCTGAATCTGTTGCCTTGTTATGAATTAAAATCTGTCACTAAAAGTGATGGGGGAATGCTCATGTTTTCCATTTCATCAGCTTGGAATCTAATCTAAAACAAAGCTATCTTGCTGAATATTTGTAGAAATAAGAACTTTTATGCCTATACAGAGTAACTTCCACGAGGACAAGTGCATTCCTAATGAATGACAATTATATAAGGGCAAAATTGCAAAGAAATGCCCTAAACAGTGTAGGGATGAGTCTGGAGTCTTTTGCCTGCAAAGTTTATTCCCTTTCCAAAACATTACTTAATGATATAACAATTCAAAATCAACACAATATAATAATTACATAGAGTAATACCTCAGTTCACGAACGCTTCTGTTCACAAACAGCAGTGTTCACAAAATTTTGCTTCCGTTCGCGAACTCCGCATCGGGTGACAAACACGACCCGCAGCCATCTTCCCTGCTCTGACACGTGGTCGTGGCTTCCTCTAGGCGAGATCGCGGTCACAGACAGACACTTGCTGTGAAGCTTTTTAGTGTCACCTCAAACAAGGTTAGTGTTCTCTCTTTTCATACTGTACTGTACTGTACTTTGTTTCATATTTTTGTGGTTAAAAAAAAAAACATACGGTTCAGAACGGATTAACCTTATTTACATTGAACCTTATGGGAAAATTTGATTCGGTTCGCGACCAATTCGGTTCGTGACCAGAATCGTGCAACGAATTAAGTTCATGAACCGAGGTACCACTGTATTTTACTAATATCGGCTATTTTTCATTAGCAGCCTTATAACCAGAGCTGCTGATTATTGAGGGTTCATGGGCAAAATGGCTAACTAAGGAAACAGATTTTTGGATCATGTATTATGTATACAATCTACCAGGTTGGTTATTTTAACCAGTCTCCACTGGTACACGCAAGAGATGTTTTAGTTTAACATTCATGTGAATCAAATATAGGAGAGGTTTTTCACCACCTTTATCAGCACAAAAACTGTCACTCATGTTGACTTCAACATTAATTCACGGTTATGAGGAGCTGAAAGAAAAGTGGTTGATCAGACACACTGGGTCATGAAATGAGCTGTCTGCCAGAAGCAAGGGTCAAGGACATGACAGAAAATCCAGAAAACAAGACTTATCAGGTCCAGTGACAGTTATCTCTTCCTGCTGCTACACATGGAGATAAATGATATCGTAAAAAGCAGCTATAACCATATCACCACAGACTTTGAAAGTCTCAGAACGCAGCTCACAACCTTGAGATGGTATTCTCACCCATCCATCAATCCATGGAAGAGGGCAAGAAAGAAAAGCAGTAATAATACTGCAAATCAGTGAGGGTCTGCACAAATATGTGAGGATTGTGAAGTGCAGGATGAAGGGGTAGTATTGAAGCTTGATATTTATAGAAAGATGATCAGGAAATAACTCTTTACCTTGAATGAATTAAACCTCCAGGACAATGACATATGAAGGTACTGGTTGATAAACTGTCTAACATATTATCTTTGAGAAATCCTGGAGAACTGGACAACAGCAAATACTGTCCCGATCTTTGCTGGGAAAACCCAGGAAAATACAGATCAGTCAGTCTGGCAGCAATACCTGGCAAAATTCTAGAGCAGATCATAAAGAGATCAGTTGGTAAGCACTGAAAATAATGCAGTAATTTCTAGGAATCACTATGGATTTATTAAGAAAAAAATCATTCTGGATTAATTTTATCCCAGCCTTTTTTAAAATTGGATAACTTCATTAAAATAGGTTGTGAGAATGGTGTAGACATAGTATACTTTCACTTCAGCAAAACAAGGTATCCCATGACATGCTGATTAGTAAGCTATATGTGGCCTGGATAGCATGAATTATAACTGGATACCTAGCTGGTTGAAAACTCATATCCAAAAAATGGTCAACAATGGTTCCTCATCAAATTGCAGTGAAGTATTGAGTGGAACCACAGAAGGATCAGCCCAGGGACTTCTTTTCTAATGTTTTCATTCATGATTTGGATGACTAGGTGGAAGGCTTGCTTACCAGAGTAGCTGCTGGATGAGTTAGCTAATATCATATAAGACAGAAATAATATTCATAAAATGATGTACCACTGGTATATGACACCAGAGAAATTGTCTAAGATGTATAAAGGTGCTTCTGATTACTGTTGGAAATGTGAAAAACATGAAAGGACATTTCATCATGCCTGGTGGACTTGTGAAAAAGTGAAAATATATTGGACACAAATACATTTGTTGATGCAGGGTGTTTTAAAAAATAATATCCAGATGAAACCAGAACGTTTCTTACTAGGACTTATGGATAGTCAACTTGAAAAGGCTCATGGATGACTGGTTTTATATATGCTAACTATAAATATGCCATTCAAGTCAGATTACAGTGCAATGTAAAAACTTTGGTGTATTGTAAAGAAATGTTATTTATCTATGAGTCAACTATTTATTTCATAGCCTGCTTTTTATTATTATTCATGTGTTACTAGTTTGTGATCAGGACAGATCATTGATACCATTTCAGGATGTAAGCCCGGTGACATTAATGGGAGACATGATATTCTCTAGTGTTCTTCTAGTCTAGGAGAAGAGAATTCAGACTTATTTCCAATGAGAGCCTTTCCTAATTGATTCTGAACGTTCTTTGAAGCATTCCTTTTAAAGATCTGTCAAAAGTTTGTTTCTGACATTCTTGTTTAATTTGGTTCCCCACCCACTCCATTTCCATTTTTTATTCTTTCCAACACAACAGAATGTTGAAAAAAAATTATTTAAAAAGGCTGAGGACGCTGCCTTTCTGTCTGTCCTTATGCAGGATAATTCTCCAAAACCGGAACAGAATTGGGCCAGATTTGGTGTGGTGGGAGAAGCCAGGAAAAGAAAAATGGACTTTAAAAAATAGGCCAGAAATGCCAAATATTCATAGAAAAAGAATTATCACAATTCACACTATGGAAGAAACAGCTGGGCAACAGCTCAAAATGTTTTTGATTCCTCCATTATAAGCCCTTCTTTCTTTCTTTCTTTGTGGTCATGAGACCTAGTCAGAAATGTTTTTAAGGATGGAAAGAATTCAAGAAGTTACTCTTCATGTTTTTCCTAATTTATATTATGATGCATCTCCCATTTTTCAGAACAATTTTTCCTTCAAAGGGAAAAAGCACACATCATGATGGCTGAACAGAGTTTTGTTCTGTATCACTTCCATATTTTCACTCATATTTTTTCTTAGTTTTGCATTAATTCACTGTTTTCAAAAGTCATTTAAACATTATCCAGATATTGTATATTAATGAACAAATACATATTTAATTTTTGTATTTTTCTGACATGATGCCTTGAATTGCATATTTTGATACATGTAAAACACAGACCTTTGGTCCCTCAGTGGCCCCTCCAATGGCCATACTTTACTGAATACTTAATCAGCTGTTTTGCAGTTGAAAACACTCTTGAGGGTATCATTAATAAAACATCTTAAAATTAGGTATTTAAAATATCTATGTCTTTTGCTATATTAAAACTGTAACAATTTTTTGAAAAGCGTGTAATTCAGGATCATTTTACAAAGAACCCATTTCTTGTGTGTCTCCAGAGCATGATAGCCATGGCACCATCTCCATATCTTAGACTCTTTGGTCTGGGCAAGGTAACCTTGCTAATAATCAACACATTAATTATGTATCATGCACCTGCCTCAATTTTAATTCCAAATTAGGCCATAGATGCTAATAGTAAACTTGAACTTCAAGTTTCTGCTCTCCCTACAGTCAAGGTTTTACATAATGATGCGCCTAATAATAAGTAATTTAAAATCTTCAAAACCATTTTCTCTCACTCTAAGTGCCTTTGAGTGTCAAAATCATCCTTAATTAGAACCAGGGGATTTCAGAGCCCATTTTTCATGTACTTTTCATCTTTATTTACCTTCCCCAAACTTGGTCCACTTATGTATCATTTAACAAGACTGACCTAAGTAAGACAGCTCTGGAATGAAACTATTTGAAAATGGTAACCCAATAAAGATCATCTCCAAGTGTATTGGGGTTGACTAATCACTGCAAGTGATGGCACATACAGAATTATTGACCAGTCTGTAAGATGTGAGTTAAGAGTCCAAGACCATAAATCATAAAAACAAAATACAACAAATAAAGTAAATACAGGAAAAAATAAAATTACACAAAAGCCCTGAAAAAGTTAATAATGTGAAGAAGGCACCAGGTGGTCTCTAAAACCATGGATCTCACTAAGAATTTTGCAACTTTCTTAGAGGTTTCTGAGAATTGAAAGAGAACAGTAATCTCATAATCACAGGAGCAATTAAAATTACTGATAATTGGGCTATGAATTTCAATTAACCATTAGGGAATATAATGGCATTTTAATAGCATGCATGATGCAGATCCAACCTCTGTATCTGAGCATAGGGAAGTGCAGGTTTTGAATGAAAGGTTAGTATCTTTCCCAGTTGTTTTACTAATGGGTAGGACCTCAATTAGTGCAGGGTAAAAAGTTTCCAGTAACAAACATGTAGAATATTTAAAAATATATATGTAGGATTAAATCATGGCACAGGGGCAATTACACTATAGAAAAGATGGAAAACACTGGTTCTGTCAATTACAACTGTGTAACCTTTATTGCGATCAATGATCCATACATACTAACATATAAAAGCATATAAAAACAAATAAATATATGGCAATCAGGGATACAGCATTTGATGATGTGTCTTGCCTGCTGCCACAGAAGATTTAGTGTTGCTGTAATTGGAATCAGAAAATAGAAACTTTATATACCAAAGATCTGACTATTTGTGATATTGTTGCAAGATAGGTGAAATAAATCATTTCCTTAGATCCCTATAAAAATTACAGTACAAAATATGTGAGTAATGGTTTTAATTTCTCCTGAGTGACATGGACAAGTCTGTTCAAGTAAGGAATTTTTGAATATCTACCCAGGAAAAAGCAGGTAGCGGGACGTTGTGCTTTACTATGCCCAAAAGAAGTCCTTCCTCAACCTAGGGAGGTTCTATCAGTTTGAATATCTGAGATCCAAATCCTCTCCTTTGGTTCAGCCAGAATTTTATCTAGGTTAAGGGCAGAAAACGCCAACAAGGAAAGACCACAATATGTCAGGTCGTTGTTAATTTGTCTCCTTGGGATAGAACCAAACCCCTAGCAAAATGAGCTGGACCAGGGAATTTGCTTTAGCCTTTATTTGTTACTTTAGACATGCTTTAGCCTGAATATGAGTTAATAGCATCTTAATCGAGCCTCAAAGGAAATGCACTTTTCAGATAATGAACTACGGTAATATAAATATGTAAAGATAATGATTGGATTTGTTTTCATATGTTATAGATTGCCTATGAAGGCTTATTTTTCACCATTTGGAAAGCCATTGCCCTAGAAAGTGATCAATCTCATTTGGAAGCATTCTCCTCTCACAAAATGCAGACATATATAATTTCGTGGATGTCAAGTTGAAAAATCTTTGGCTCAAAGAAAGGATTTAGATAATAAGTCTTTAAGCTATGAGCTGTTGCTACTTCATAGTCCAGCAATGCTGGAAGGACTACATTGAAAATAAACACTGCAAAACAAGTTGCTGCAATTAAAAAGACCTCAGGTGGCATCTGCATATAGTTGGTGCTACACGCCATAACCAATGTGGTACTGACTTGCTCGTTCCTTGAGAAATGACTTTTTTTCCCTTACTACTAACAGCTTCACGGTCTAAGCAAGAGCAAGAATGGCTAAATGGGATCCAACTGGGGGCCTGAGATCTCATGCATATCCAACCTCATTTTCTGCAGCGAGACCAAAAGATGTAGCAGCAAACAGTAGTGCAATTCATGGTCATTTTGCTAGGGAATCCATTTTTTTAAAAAAAGCTAAAGAACATTTGCATTAGGGCTCATATAGGCTTCCCACACCTAACATAGTTTTAAAACCCTAAAAACAGTGGAAAAAATGGTCTTACCTTCTCTGATGATGTTGCATCATTACATCATCTGTGGCTCTTGGCAGCTGGGAAGGAAACGAGTCACTTCTTGATTAAAATGAAGCTTCCAAGAGAACAAGAGCAGACCAGTAGATAACCCAACCTATCCAAGTCATACCTCAAGCCAGGCAAATTATTTTTTCTTTCAGCACAAAAATAGTTAAGCATCTTACCTCATCCCTTTCTAACAATCATTTGTTGGCATATAATGAACTAAATATGTTGCCTGGTCTTAAGAGTTCAAGACCATCTCTGCTTATTTTGTTAAGTGGAAAGGTCTCTAGAGGGTTTGTATGTCTGTGTGCTGGAACTTGAACAAAAGCCATTATGCAGTCAGGGAGCAAATTTTTATATCCAAGATTTCCAGCTTCATGACTAATTGATCCATCAACTACCATGGTGTTCCAAATACATCCATTGGGAATGAGCTCTTAGGGAAACCAAAATGAATAGTTTAAATAACCTGGAGAAGGGATCAAGCGGCTTTTCCAGTATCAAAGCCCTTGCAAGTCATTACTGTATCTCATGATAGGAATCCTGAGCATAATACCCCAGGCAAATGTCTCCTAAATGATTAACTGCAGTAATGAATTCAACTTGGCTTCATGTTGCCAGGTTCATTTTAAAATGGTTAAAAATTTCAATTTTGATATCCAAATCTTGGCTCATCTCTTGCTATTTTACAGAAATACAACTTCACTCCTTCAGGTCTTTTGCAGCTTTCCTGTCAGTGATTCTTCCATCCAGCTTGATAAATCCTAACTATGGTTAGGAGGAGGAGGTAGGCATTAATTGTAGAGTCCCTGCAAAGCAAAACTGCTACCTTTGACAAAGCACTTGAACACAGTTGAGTTTTTCAAAATGATCGTGAAAATGAAATGGGAGAATGCCTGCCTACTAAGCCTGTCTGGCAACTTGACCAGAATTAAACTGAGTTTACATACTGTTCATAGCCATAATGTTTTGCTTCATTGTGTCTGAACCCACCCTAACCCGACTTAATGCTTGTGGTTTGTGAACCAGGGTTTGTGCTTTATTGAAGTGTGTGAATGCATACTTAGTGATTCTTTGGGAAGTGATCCAAGAGATAGAAAACTGTTCTTTGTGGGATGGGGGAAACTGATGTACTGTCAATGCTTTTGCCTTGGATTGTGGAGGATGGGAACCCTTTTGTTATGGTGAACTTGAGAGCTGCTAAAAAGAGGTGATTTCCCTTAAAACAAAAACAAACAAAAGAACAACATATTATCTACCTGTACTTTTACTTTTGTATGCTCCATTCTAGGAGCAATGAAATTTAGCCATGCATCTAAAATTAAGAACAAAAGCAAGGAAAAGGGATTGGCACAAAGGCCAACATTTAATGTCATGAAATTAAGCCAAATGATTTCCTCCTTTAAATGCGGCCCTTTCTTTCCTTTGAAACTTTTCTCTTGATTGGAGCATATCCAAGCAATTAAAAAAAAAAGTCTAACCAGACACTACTAATGTGTGTTGGAAGAGATCTTATTCGATGGATATAAACTGATGGATATAAACTGATGATCACAAGAAACTATCTTTTTCCAAAAATGTGACTTTAAGATTCCTTTTGCTGTAATAACTGTTCAATCAGTAATCCATTTCTCACTACACAAACTCTGTCAGAATATGTATGCATGCACATACTTACCAAAAAAAATATCTTTTATTCTTTTATTCTGAGTTTGGAATAAAACAACCTCACTTAAAACATTTCATCAGAACGTTCTACGTTTGCTGTGTTTCAGTGGGACAAAACTTTATATAACTCAAGGAGCCCAGGTTCCGTAAAGAACAAAAATGGAAATGTTCTACCATAAGGAGAAATAGCAATCCAAACAACCCCAGGGTCCCTCACTTTTCATCCTAAAACAACAAAAATAAGTTGGGTAATGAGTGCCGCCCAGCACCCACCCTACATAAAAAACGGACAAGAAGATAATTTAAAACAAATTTAAAATGTTTCAAATTTCCATGGCAAATAAGAAATAGAAATTGTGCATTTTTTTTCAGCCTTCATACAAAAACAGCTGCAGGAACCAAAAAAGAAAAAAACGCATGGGTTCACTTCAACAAAGTCCAATGACTTGGGTTTTCATCCTATACACAAGCACTGTGAGTGCTTTTGCATGTGGCAATCTGGTAGTAATACTCAGAATCAAACAAGAAACAAAGCAACACACTGAGTGTGTATAGGTTCTCCCTTGTCCACGGTGGTATCAATCCTGATCGCACCACTTCAGATTAGAAAGGCAGGATGTGAGAAGAGAAGGAACAGCCTCCATATTTCCTTTGTGGCCACTGGAAGAGAAAGAAAAGCCCACTTGGTGACTCACTTAGTCATCTAAGTTCATGTACTGTGGCCATGAGGATGTGAGTGGACTGAGAGAAGGGGTGGCTGGTTACACATGTCCTTGGAAAAGGAGAGGTGTGAATGTTAGCATTAAATGGAGGAGAAAAACCTTAAAAACAAGTCTTACATTAAAAAATCCAAAGGTTCATTCAATTTGTTCTTTATGGATGTATAACCCAATAAGGAAACATGGGCTCAATTCATACATGATGTTTAGTTTGGTTCCTGAGTTAAACTATTTTTTGGCTTCACCTAGTAGATTGAACCACAGATTCACCAATTGCTTATGATGTTATAACAATTAGATCTTTAAGTGACTTAGATAAGGACAAAGTGGAACTTAACCATATGCTGTTAACAGGTGGACACGTTAGTTTGTAGATTCATTCCACCCAAATGGATATTTGGTAGTGTATAGAAGAGCCGTCACCTGATTTTGCAACTGCAGGCTTCTGTGAGGTTGGGAAGAAGAAGGTCCAAGTCCTTATGAGTTGGAGAATAAGGACAAGCCTGTATCCTCTACCTGGGTGAGCCCAAAAGGCAGGGCAAATCCTCATCTGATACTTCTACCCCAAGCTGGAGCTCCTTGTGGTTGAAAGTAAGAAAAATGTAAGTCCTCTCTTCTGTTTATTCTTGTAGAAGTACTTCAAGGACAGCCATAAAAAAAACATTCAGCTATAGGGAAAATGAGTTCCATAGAAAATGGTTAGGGTACTCTCAGGGCATCCTTTTACTCACAAGAATTTCTTTCTGTGATGAATCAGGGTCAGGGACCCATCACGGGTCAGTTGCAGCCAATTGTCCCTGTGTCCTTATTTCAGATGAGGAAAAAAACACAGCCAGTTATTTTACAAAGGTATTTGTATTGTGGCTAAGATCTGGAACATTGCTGAGAGAGGAACTCAGTTATCTGTTACTTTTAAAATATTGTGCATAGCAGAATGGAAACATAGCCAAGAAGATTGCAACTGAGAGATCTTCCAAGGAATGGGTTGGACCAAAAGACAGATGTGCTGCATCATTTCACCCAGCTGTCCCTTGAAGCCTTTGAGCATGGCCTGGGCTCCCCATTACAATGAACGGCTGTGAGTACATCAAGTGTTCTTGTCATATAAACAGTGTCAGCTTAAATGGTTTCTCAATCAATCATCCTTCAAGACTGGGAGTCCCAGGGCAATGGGTTTTTTTCTCAAGCCAGCCCATCAAACTCAACTGGCTGACAAGCAGTAGGAAAAACAAATCACAGAGACAGTTATAATAACAGTAAATGCCATTGCTATCAAAGGTATCTGGACACAGCATCCTCAAAAGTCAGCACTGTTCTGAGCAAATAAATAAACTTGCTGACTGTTCCCCAAAATGTCTTTGCTTTGCAAATAATCAAGCATCTTTACCTTCATCTATTTATCTACCATTCACTCAGTTGTAAATGGTCATATTCTAATTCTATATTTCTTCGTGGGGAAAAAAAGGTAGCCTTCACGGATAGTAAGGATAGGTTTCATATAACAGGGCCCTCAAAATGCTACATATGGTCAAACAATGAACCAACCTCAGTTTCATGCAGGAGAAACTGATATTCTGGGGATACATACTATATTGAGGATCATCATCATTTGAGTTAATGTTATTTTCTACTGGAAATTTTCACTGCAGCCTAAATGTCAATGATTGTCTTTTTTTCCCACCATCCATGCCAAGGCTGTCATGCAACAATATGATCCTGAATACATTACATTAGCACAGCAAAAATATGTCAACTAAAAGTAAAACCTAGTTAGACAAGTCTTTTTTTCTAGAACCTCCACAGAAGTTGCACATAGAAATGTTACCCTCTCATACCTTTTTCCATCACAAAATAGCATGAAGTGAAATAGCATTAAGCCAGTTACCTAGAAAGCTAGTGCTATGTATGGAAGACCTACTCCTATCTAGCCTAAAGATGTCTGGACTCCAAATCACAGACCACCCAGTTCAGATGTTACACTGTTGCTCCAAAATTTAATTGGCAAAGAGTCCATGAACAAAGAAGTTCCTACCATCTTCCCTTCCTCCTTTTTGTACACTTGGCCTGGCTGGAAGAAAGAAAAGACTGCTTCCTTTTTATAGCACTTTTTCCTACTGTTTTGAACTTGGGTTTGAGCATCAAGTTCAGTCTGAGAAACCAGACAAAACACTGCTTACAATCTAGGATCATGAAACAGAAGTTGGTTTTGGTTTCCACACTGGAAACCATACATTGGACTTAAGTACAATCTTCCCAGTTTGGACATCATAATCAAACAAGCCATGTCATCTCCACTTCAGCCTGGGGATGGAACCCTTCTTCCTCTTCCTCTTCTTCTTCTTCCTAGGTGATCATATGGCCTATTCAGAGGATGAGTCTCACTTAGGAGGGCTAAGAGAACATTCACTCTTTGATAAGGGTTAAGTTTCCTTTGAGTTAAGGTTCAGTTCTGAATATGCTCTGAGCTACAGTATTGGTTTGCCATTGCCTTCTTTCAGCATTTTTTCCCCTACTTTCCTTTCTAGACCTCAGTTCTGGGACTCCAGGGGTATAAATAAAGTTAAGATGGCAACCACAATCATGTAATTGAAGCCCTGACTTTTTTTACACTATTTGCACACAGAAAAGGATGGAAATGCAATCAATAGGTTGTTGCTGCCATCTTGATGTTTTCAAACTGCCTTGTAAGCCCTCCTGTAGGACTCCCTAGTAGAGTATTTCTCAACCTTGGCAACCTGAAGATGTGTGGACTTCAACTCCCAGAATTCCCCAGCCAGCCATGCTGGCTGGGGAATTCTGGGAGTTGAAGTCCACACATCTTCAGGTTGCCAAGGTTGAGAAACACTGCCCTAGTGGTCTCTCATCTAAATACTAAGCATGACCAACCTAAGCATGACAGAACCTCTGTTCTGTCCCAACAGAGATGGGAAAATTTCCAACTTGCTAGATATACTAGAAATTGCTGTAAAAGACAATTAACTTGGAATCTGTTTTAAATAATGATTAAAAGCTACCAACAAATAGCCACTGGATTTGAACTGAGAAGAGTATCACTCACTGAATCACTGTGTTCCAACTGCTGAAACTGAGATGTGCTGCCTTTTCAGTTAAATTATATTCCTAAATTTTAAATTGAGATCTGTATAGATCAATTAACTTATGCAATATTCTGGCCAAACAATGACATTTCTGATCCTCTGTTCCCCTGCCATATTTCCTCTTTTGGGGATCAGTGCCAATCCATCAGTGCCATGCCAATGTTATCCATGGTTACTTCTCTAAGATAGGCTTCTGTTTGAAGATAGCAGATTGCTCATCTTTTCTAAAGTTTTTATTTTGAACCATTATGCATAATCATACAACCAGCACAAGCTATGACAATTAAGAACAAAGTCAATAATTTTCATTTAATATAAACTATTATGAAAAAGCTATCTATTTAAAAGTTTTGAAACTAAACAATGCAAGCTAAAAAAGACATTGAAAAAATTATTGGCTCTGTCCTCTCTTCCATCCAGCAAAATAAAACAAGTTCAAATAGCCCCATTTAATCAAAGCTGTATTGATGAAAAAATAGGTTTCAGAAACCTTTGAAAAATATTGCAAATTGTCCAGCTACCTGTCAAGTAAACCCTGATTTACTTTTTTTTTTTTTTTTGCCAAAAGCTTTTCAACAGAGATGGGAAAATTTCCAACTTGCTAGATATACTAGAAATTGGTGTAAAAGACATAAAATGAATGAATTCTGGATTTAAAATACTTCTGAGTATCTAATGTGAATATAAATTAGAATACTTTCAAATAAAATTTCTCCCTAGTTCCCCTCCTCACACTCCCTTCATTTCTGCTGTAGAAATCTATAGCAAAGATTGGCAATCTATGGCCTCAGAATCTCAGGTTGACTTTCAAGTATTTTTTGTAGCTCTAGAGCTCCCTCCGATGAGATTGACAAAGCTTAGTTTCAAAAATCATCAAGTTGGAAGGGAACTTAAAGGTCAACTTGCCCAACCCTTGTTCAGTGCAGGATCCATTGGAGCATCTCTGACAAATAAATATCCAGCCTGTGTTTGAAGACTTCTGGGAGAGACTAAAATGACTACTCACTACATTACATTATGTGGCAATTTACTCTACTGGCTGACAGCTCATACTTCCCTATAATTTTAACCCATTGGTTCTGGTTGGCCTTCTAGGGTCATAAAGAATACTGGCACTCCTTTTTCTGGGTGACAATTCCTCAAATGTTTGTTTGTTTATTTATTGAATATGCCACTCCAATCATTAACAGACTCTGAGCAGCTGAAAAGCAGTGAAAGGCTATCTTATTTATTTGATTATTTATTTATTTGTTTGTTTATTATTTATTTAATTATAGATATCTCTTTGGTTTCTACTCATACATAGCTCTAGGCAGGTTACAAGGTAAAAACAACAAAAATATTATAGACAAATCAACAGTAAAATAGAAATAGCCTTTACTGGTGTGGGGTGGGGTGGGGTGGGGTGGGGGTAACAATTGCTGCAACAATTATCAGCAAATAATTCAAACTCAATAGTGGGCTCAGATAACAACCTGGGGCAAGAGCAGGTTTTACTTTAAGATGTATGGGCTTCAACTCCCAGAATTCCTCAGGCAGCTAACTCCCATTCTGGGAGTTAAAGTCCACACATTTTAAAGTTGCTCAGGCTGAGAAACACTGCAGTAGAGGAATCAAAATTAAACTATTCCAACAGACTCTGCTTGAAAACATTCAATGAAGGGTAGCTTATCACCTCCCTTGGTAACTGGTTCTACTGCCAAATTGCTTTTTTATTTATTTTTAGTTAATATTGTACGCCCTGGCAGCTGTTATATGCATAAATAAATATGCAAAAAAGCAATGCTAAGAAGTTGGGAGGCATACAGAAAAAGAAATTCTCCCCTTACTTCTACCAGTTCTGGATCTGGTACTGCAAGGAGCATTAGGGATGGACTCCAGCAGTCAGAAAATTCACCAGAACTCCATCATCATTATCATCATCATCATCATCACCCAAATTAGCATTTGTTGACAAAGGAAACATCTATAATACATTTTCCAAAAGGATTTTTCTCCAAATGCCCCAGATTGATTGATATTCATTAGATAATGTCTTCAAAATGTTATTTGCATTGAGAAACTCAGTCTTCTGAAATTAGTAATTAGCTGCTTAGTCAGATAAAAACAAGACTGAGAGATGACTAATAGTCTGAGCACAAGATCTGCTGCTTCAGCAAAATAAACTGCTTAATACAGGGTCATACAGTCCTGCAAGGACATTATACCAATAGGCCAGTTATACATGACTGTTTAACATGTGGCAGTTGCTTCTGAAAGCATGTGGAGTAAGATTCTGTCAGTATTATGCTCTTATGTTTGGATAAGATTTCAAGGGCAAAGGGACTGTCATAAAGATGGAAACCTGTATTGCTAAAGATTGTTAGATACCCATTTCAAGAAAGGAAAGTCCACAGCCCTGAAAAAGGACAGTAGGCCATTGACATTAATACTGATAGGAGAATCTAAAATCTTCTATTCTGAAAAAGATCAATAACACAAAGGCTCTTACCCCACTTTAAGGTCACTGGCTGAGAAGATAAGTACATCAAGCAGAGAGCCACAAGTTCAAGGTTCCAATAGCTTGTACGTGAAAGTAGAATATGAACAATGGTTGGGACATAATAGTTCAACTTGGCTCTTATTTTCACTAGTTATAATATATAATATCAACAATATAAGATACCTTAGGACTTCTGCAGGAAGTCAATAGGCCAGATTTTAAGCCAATGTTCACTGGGTTGTTGAATTCAAGAATCCATGAAGTCTGCATTCCTGAAAATTATGCTAATGTTGTGTTTGGCTTCTTACAAGCACACCTTGAATTAATTTGAGTAAGCCAAAATGTGTGAAATTAAGGTCATATGATAAATGTTCTCAGTCACTCAGGTGCAAAGTTCAGAAATGACAAGATGCCAAAATAAGAGTATTAAGCAAAATTATGAAGGTAACTGGGGTGAAAACAAATCTTTTTTTTTTTTTAATGTCCATTATGTTCAGTCTTGCACAACGTTTACTTACTTGTTTTTTGGTTTTGGTTTTTGCTAATTACAACTTACTCTTGAATTTCTGGAACTCATTATTATGACATAGTAATGGTCACCAGACAAATTAATGAGGAATGAACATCTCAGTGGTTTTACTAATTATGAGGGTTATGTGAAACCTCAGGATTCAGAGATAATGAATGTCAAGGTGTTGAAAACAGACAAGACTGGTTTATTATCTATACACCTGAGAAGGTCTCAAAGAAAAGGAGGTTGTACTAAATGGATTTTGGGTGTAATGAAGTAGTTAAGTTATTAACTAGGATTAGAGAAACTCTGGTTCAAATATACCATTGACCATGGAAGCTTACTAGCTGATTTTGGGCTGTTCTGTCTCTGTCCGGCTTAACTCACTGAACTGCTATTGGGAAAATGGGAAGATGGAGTACTATGCTGACTTGAGTCTTTGAGGAAAGAAGGGATATATTGTAAATCTAAGGAATAAAATAAAGAAACAAATAATTAAATAATCCTGCCGGTATGTTCTCATGTAAGTACATATCCGAAGCTACACTACATAGAAGATACATGGAACCCTCTTTTTTTCTTGTTTAGAACTTCAGATCATTTATCAGCAGAACAGGGTTGACCACCAAAGTCAAGTCAATATTTCATTAAGGTAGTTTGTTGCTATGTCCTGCAGTAGCTTGAATATAAATCTGTCAGATGAGGTTGAACTCACACCCTTGTTTCAGTTACCAGTCTCAGCTTTGGAAAACAGCCAGAAAAGAGCACTTTTAACATATGTTTCAAGAGAATAACAGATCTTGCTGGGAACAATGACAATGATCTTCTACATCCATGCCCTGGTGACTGATGCTTTTAAACTTTAGGTGACAAGGATCAGATCTTTTGCAAGGAAAGCATGTGTATTACCACGGAACCATGACCTCTTTCTCAGTTAACTACCAATCGATATTTGTATGTAGGAATGGGAACAAACATGCTGAGAACAGAGGATGGAAAATCAAGGCAGCCTTGAATCTTAGTGCTGTTCAGCAAATCTTGGGTTTAGCTGAAGTAGGTTTCATCTGTCAGTTGACAATCTGAGAATTATATTCTGCATTTCTTTCTTATAACATCATTTGCTAGAATTTCTTATTCCTGAATGAACTGCTGGTAGTGATTTAGCTAGCTTTTTACTTCAGCCTTTCTCTGCTTGTCTTTTTTGCAGGTAGTGCTACTTAATGCTGTTTCATTCTGCTTCTCTCTGAGCTGCCAAGGCAGAAGAAAGGAACAGAGACATCCCAAGTGTTTTGCAAAGTTTGAATGTTGTGATTGCAACTGGCAGATCATAAAAAGTTGAGTAGCAATTATCATGGAATTTGTCACAACTATTCAGCAACTCTGGGGTATACCCAAGGAAGACTTTTTAAAATGTTTCGTCCTCTGGTAATAGCATACTCAATTGATCCTTTTCCCTATTCTGAGTAAACTTGATGCTAGATTCATCAACACAGATACTTCAAGAACTGAACATCTTTCTTTCTTTATTGCAAACTATAGAACAGGCACATTTGATATACCACTAAACCACAACCTAGGGTGGTATTTCTCATACTGGCTGGGGAATTCTGGGAATTGAAGCCCACACATCTTAAAGTTGCTGAGGTTGGGAAACACTGACCTAGGGCATCAGGAAATAAACTTAGGCTTTGCAGTGATCACAATCCATACCAGTGAACATAATCCTGGGCTCTTAGAAACAGAAAACCTATACACTCAGAACATTGGATCTGCCATTTACCACTGCCTCACTGATCCTGCAACTGAAATAAAATTTGGAAGCATGTATCTGAATCCAGGTTGGATTAATTTTGCCACTTGAATGGATTTGTCCATAGAGAGATCTGTTATAGAATAGTATCTGGAATTAATTACAGTGACAGCTGTTATGGTTATGTAGCAATCTTTCAAGCTACGGACTGGCTTTGACAGATGTTCTAACACTGTTGCTAGTAACTATGGTTCTGCAAATTCTTTGAAAGGGAGGCTTCAAAATACACAGCTTCAACTGCATCTTTTTCAGGATTTGCAAGGGTTCTTTTGGAAATTGCTCCTGTATGACTGCATTATAGCTGCCCCAATGTACATGCATAGTGACTTGCTTCATTTTTGTTCCTGTGGAGAAAAGTGCCTATGTCTGTGCATGTATATATGAAAAAAAATATGGCTCTTTAACAATTCAAACAAGATACTTGTACGTGCTCTCACATTTGCACAGCCTTGCTAGATAAACAATAACTTGGGTTGAATTTTTAATTTGGTAAATATCATTGTTGCCATCCCATATAATAATGAGATAGTTGACCGTTCAGGCAAGAAAGCCTTACGGGGTGAGCAGGCTGAATTTTAGATTACAGGGAAATTTTGGCACGTTGTGTGGCTAAAATAGGATTTTCTCATACTTCTTGATCTCCTAGGAATGTGGGCAGATGTCAGCCCTTTGGGGTAACCAACTTGAATCTCACAAACTTGATTGTGCTTTATCTCCCCTCCCTATTATATCCCCATGAATCAGTCTTAAGACATATGGTTCTTGCTTTTTTCCCTCAAGATTAATATACTGATGTAGGCTGGTATCTGTTGGGCAGTGTTGGGCTTCAGGGTTTAATGACCATGGTCTAGACAACAAATTTCCTGATGTTTCACCAGCAACTGTAGTTCAGAGGCAAAGTGGTCTGATACACAGACCCCAGGGAACTGAGCAGGGACTGACTGGACTCCTGTCTTTATAGCCAAGTGTCCTAACTGCTGATTGGTCTTTAGTCAAGCTGGTTTCCTATTGGTGCAGGTTGGTGAGGGCTGTTCTCTGATTGCCATTATATGTTCTACTGAAGATGCCAGCCATGGTTGCTGGCAAAACTTCAGGAAATCTGTTGTCTAGACCATAGTCACTAAACCCTGAAGCCCAATACTCCCTCAAGATGGCTCCCTGATTCTATACAGCAGAATACAAATATGATAAATAATAGTGCTGTGCAGATTTTAGGAATGGTGCTTTGCTTGGATTAAATTTGAGTGAAGTGGCTGATCAAATAGAACATCAGTTTATAACCAGCAGAAGTACACTCAGTTTTTTAACTATGGTCTGTGGCTGACCAAGTCTAAATATATCATGCAGACCCAGAATGGCTGCAAGGTTAATGAACAATTAACCTTGGTTTTAAATGCTGCTTTGACATACTTAAGGACATGCTTAATTTTAAATAAGCCACAATTTATGGCTAAAAGGCTCTGAAGGATGCAGGTAAGATGATGGGGAGTGTGTTCATATTAATCACCCAAAATGGTTTTCATGCAAACATGCTAATAGGATCCATTTATATTTTTCTCCAGAACTTCTACTTTCTCTGTCTCTGTTCTTTAACGTCAGACCCAATTCCTAAAACAAGGAAGCAAGGCTATCTGGGTTGAGCTGATTCTGGTTCAAAGTATTATTTGTAAATACTCTAAAATCTCTCAAAGATACCAACAAATACAAACAAAGAAGCAGTATGAAGAGAAAGTTTTCTGAGTAAAGTAGTTTTCTGAGTGAAGGGAGGCATCTAAGACTTAACAATTCATTCTATCAAGTCTGAACTAGAAGCAGGATATCCAAGATTAAAAAAAATCTGGATTTAAAAATCTATTAATGATAAGAGCAAGAAAATACCTGTAGAGACATTGAGTGACATTTCTGAGGAAGCATTTAATGTTTAGCAATGAAGTAGTGGAACAAAGGGGAACATCTGAACCCAAGAATAGCTTTAGCAGAGCTGAAGTAGGGCCTTTGTAGCCACAGATCCCAACTCAGACAAATGGCCAGGCAATACTTCATGTGCTAGCAAATAACACAATACTGTGTGAACTTACCCTTCATTCATTCTGATTTTCCAGCAGGAAACTGAGTTTTTTTGAAACATGGGAAGTTGCCTTGCAACAGGAATTGCAACTAGCCCAAATTATTATTTTCACTGGAAATAGATCTTTAGATAAAAGTATTTTAATCATCAAGTACATGGATAGGCAAGAAGCAGGCTATGGGCCAAATGAAACTCCACTTTCTCCTGAGATTGTATGATCAAAATTTGATGATTTTCACATTATTCAGTGATTTTTCACATCATTTTCTGGGATATGATTTTTTTAATTATTATTTTTAAACATTCTATCATGAGGGCTAAAATGGATGCCTGTAGCCTTTTCACTCTTAACGTTCATGTGATGTGACAGTGTTATATAACTTTATGATGTTAGATGAGGATTGGGGAAACTCAGGCTGAAATCCAATCTCAGCCATGGAAACTCATTAAGTGTCCCTCAGCCCAACCTTCTTCATAAGATTTTTATTGTGGGGATACAATGGAGATCCCCAGGTAAGATGCCTTGAGCTCTTGGAGGAAAGATGATTGATTTTTTATCTATCTATCTATCTATCTATCTATCTATCTATCTATCTATCTATCTATATCTATCTATCTATCTATCTAGTGCCTTTGAGTCACTGTTGACTCTTGGGGATTGCCTAGACTTGTCCCTGCAGTTTTCTTGACCAGATTTTTTGGAAATGGTTTGCCCTTGCCTCCTTCCTAGGGCTGGGAGAGTGACTGGCCCAAGATCACCCAGCTGGCCTTGGGCCCAAGGCAGGACTAGAATCCACGGCCTCCAGATTCCTAGCCTGATGCCTTAACCACTACACCAAACTAGCTCTCAAGATACGGTATAAATCTAACTAATTGATTAATTAAAGTTTATAAACTTTCCCCACAAAAACAGGACAAAACATTCATCTTCACCACTCCAGTGACATCACTCAATGATTAGCAACACACCATCAGATAATGAAAAACTAAAATAAAATTCCATATACCAATGCAAAAGATTACTTACTATTTACTCATTTGATCTAATATTTGATCAATAATGTAGTTTTCTACATAGATCTTAAATATGTATATGCACAGATGCATGTACATTTAAATTTTATCTGTAAACTGTACAACTATCCTGTATTTTGCCAAAGTAAAAGATCTATAGGGGCTTTATAAACCCAGCTTCTTTGCGAGCTATATTTTTGGAGGGGTTCTGTTGAAAATTTTTTGAGTCAAGAAACTTTTATTATGTTATCGCTTTAGACTATGGTTGAGAAAGAAGATATTCAGGAAAAGAGCTGTGTTCGAATTCTTATTTTTTATATGCCAATAATAGTTTGTGTTCTAATGCCAGATCAATTGGTTCGACATTCATCAAACCACTTAATATGGAATTTAAATAGAAAATGCTGATTCTGTAATGTTTTAGTTTTAGTTCCTTGGAAGAAGGCAGTGAGAGCTATGTAGTGTTGGAAGTAACTAAATATTTTCATCAATGGCGAGGGAAGGGGAGGCAGAGAAACCAAAACAAAAATAGTATCATACTTGAAAATGTTTATAATAATTTTGGTAATGGTGAAATTATGCTTGTTTTTCAAGGATCATTTCAATGTTATAAACACAAAGGACTTCAAGAATCTGAAACATGGTGCTTCTTTTTCTAAGCTTAGCATTGTTCTGCATCAGTCCATATGGTAGATCATGGGGACATGTAATTGTTTTAGACTTTCTACAATAAAAGAAAATCTAATAGAAGAGAATATATGTAGCTCAGGGTTGAACTGTGGAGTCCTTCGGGTTCTCTGAGCTTGGTTGTTTTATTGCAAATGTTTCGTTACCTGCCGAGGTAACATCTTCAGTGCTAGAAGGGAGTGGGGTTTGCTCTCTGTTTATATACTGTGGCATGCCCTGCCAGTGTTGGGGGAGGGGTATTTTTATTTTTTATTTTTTTCTTCTTCTCATGGTAGTTTCTTGATTAGGGTATTGTTTACTGCTTGGTTGTATGTCTGGTGATAATCTTGGTGTTAATCTCTGCTTATCTGGGTGATGATTCCTGGTGAGGAGATGTTCTGGTCTTTTGTTTTCCTTTTTATTGTCTCTTTTGAATAGTGGGTAGATGTTGTTTGTCTCTATGTGCCTGTTGATGGCTCTTGTCTGAATACCAAGCTTCCAGGTATTCCTTCGCATTTTGGGATTTAGCTTGGTTTAAGATTCTGACAGTTCCCCAGTTGAAACTATGGTTAAGTTTGTCCATGTGTTGTGAGATTAAGGAGTTTTCATCATGTCTTCTGACTGCTAGTTGGTGTTCATGGATACACTCTGCAAGCCTTCTGCCTGTCTGTCCTACATAGCGGTTATTATAGTCCTTACACTGTATGTTGTAGATGACTCCTGTTTTTTCTTCTGGGGCTACTGGGTCTTTTGGTTTACTTAAGATGTTTTGGAGGGCTTTAGTTGGTTTGTGTGCTACAGAGATGCCATGTGCTTGTAATAGTCTGTTGGTTGTTTCTGAGACATTTCTGATGTTATGGCAGAGTTATCCTTTTCATAGGTTGTGTTGGTTGTGTTGTAGTAGGTTGAGTGGTCAGGCACCTTTTGATAAAGTTGCATGGATATCCATTTTGTTGGAAGATGTTGTATAGGTGGTCTTTTTCCTTTTTCTGCTGTTCTGGGTTGCTGCAATGCGTTTGTGCTCGCTTGGATAATGTTCTTACACAACTCTTGTGGGAGGCTGGGTTGTTGCTTTGGTAATGGAGTACTTGGTTGGTGTGGATTGTTTTCCAATAAACTTGAGTTTCTAATTTGCTGTTATTTCCTCTGCTGATGAGGATATCCAGGAAGGGTAGCGTGTTGTTGTTTTCTTCCTCTCTGGTGAATTTCTCTGGTGAATTCTTTCCTCTTTCTACTTATACCGCTAAAGATACAGAACAGCAGGTTGCAGCTTCCTCTCTCTCATTCCTACTGACTCCTTCCTCTTCCAAGCCACTAATATGTGCCTTCCATATTGACATTACCAGTAATCACTTCCAATTTTAGAACTGTTCCAATGTTGTGTTACCGTGTTCCAATTTTGCCTTTTCCAATTTTGTATTAATCTAGAATATGGTACTTTGCAATATAATACCTTCTAGAATTTCCAGACAGCATGGCTAAATACCCATGAGAATTGTGGTCCCAATACTGTCACGTCAAGATCTTCCTTCCTTCCTTCCTTCCTCCTTCAATTGTTGTACAGCAGGACCAGCTAAAAATTATTTTTACAGCTTCTATCTCCCTCCATTCATAATAAATGGAAAATTATTAAGGTCAAGGCTATCAAAATATGAATCATCCACAGAATTTATGAATGATTAGCAAGGCATATGTAAATATAACTAGTGATGCATCAAAATGGACAAAAGTATTGTAGTTGAGTTAAGCATGGTTAAACATCATGGTAGGTCATAGTGAAATAAATCAAATTCTTTTATGAAAATGAAAGAACTGCAGAGAAGAAATACAAGAGAAAGGTTATTTGTCATGTTCCTTCCTGCTGAAGTCTCTTGAGAAGGACAAATCAAATTCTACACTACAAATGTTACAAAGAGTTATCAAAATCTTTGATGTTCTTAAAAAAAAATGTAAGCATCACTCAGCAAAGAAAATGGAAACTGTGGAATAATAATTGCAGCCCCATAGCATGTTCTGACTTTTTGACCAAAAGATCTATTTGGCAGGAGTGCATTGTCTCAAATCTCTGTACAGTTCTAATAATTACTTGGAAATACTTGAGTAAATTTCTTCCCATCGTTCTGAGATTCTGAGACGGCTGTCTTTCCAGCTAACAGAGATTACAGAAAAAGTATTGTGTGAAGACCTCTGGTGGTAAAGAAGCAATAATGCTCCTTTACATGGGGAAAGAAAAGATCTAATCATGGCAGCAGAATATGCATTCACATTATAAATTTAAAGGCAAGTGCCCAATGTCAGACCTTCCTTCAGTCTAGCGTCCTCCAGATGGGACTGAAACTCTCAGAATCTCAAGCCAGTGTAGCCAAAGGCTGAGTACTATAAGAGCTCCCACACACCTGGAGGGCAACAAGTTGGAGAAGGCTAGTTTTGACATAGGCAGTCAAAATGTCCTTTTAATAAGCACAGGTCTGCAACTATCTTTCCACCCACCATGAGAGACTTTTTGACCAGAGTCTTAGGCTTATAGGTCATCCAAGCCCAAAATGTGGTGCATCCATGGAAGCTGAAGTGTGTAAGTTAGGTAAGCTAGTACTGTACCCCTAAAATGTTAGCTGCCCCAGATTTGGGTGACATGGAAAGCCCCAGATTGGATGCATGTGACTGAAAGTAAACTGAACTCTTCAGCTTAGTGCATTGGGCGAACACATACTCTGCTGTGGGCTTCAAGACCAAAGAAAAGCTCACCTTTAGAAATGTGCTCCTTTTAAAATAATTAATAATCAGCCTCCAATAATCAATAATCAATCTCACTTTAAGAAAACAAAAAATACCCCCTCACAATCTGTATGTAGACTGAGCTTCTTTGTAAGGGCCCATATCTATGTATAACCTTAATATATACTTAGTATAACATGTCTAATGGCAATCCAAGAAGAAAAAGAAATGTAGGATCTAAATCAACGTACAAAAGAGGCTCTGAAGAAAACCTTTATTGCTATATTTCAGACCATTTCAACATGATCCCCATGGACTGCCCAACAGTGATGCAATTTCCCAGATTTTCAGGAGGAAAATTAAGCAAATTGGTATGTAAAGGTTTTGATAGGGTTTATATATCTGGAAAATTGGAGAAGTGAAAATTTGAAACACAAGAGAGAAATGTTTCAGCAACAACCTGTTAAAATCGCTCCTTAAGACATTATCTTCCTGGGGAGGACCCCTTTAATTTCATGAACAATCTTGAGAGGGCTGCTATAAGATGGAAAATTCAAGAAAAAGAGTTTATAGGGTTTTTTTTCCTGTTCAAGGAAAGCAGAAATATGTAATGAAAAAATTCCAGAGGAACAGACAGATTTTTATTTTAATCGTTTTTTATTTAGCCAGTGTATTAATACTAAAGTCGGGCAGACACTTATGAAGTGTTAAAACAAATAATTTATAAGACATTTAACAGAGGTTTTGGGTTTTTTTTTTAAGAAGAAACTTTAGAAGGTAGGAAAACCTTGTATTGAATTTGCCACACAATTCAATCACTTTCTGAGGAAATAGATGGAAGGGCTTAAAGTGAGTTTCCTAGAAAACAGGGGTGTCCACAGGGAGGAGGGTGTCAAAAAATTAAGATGGTGGCCACAACATGTGATTGAAGCCCTGCCCCATTTACATGACATTAAAGGGGCAGGGCTTCCACTGCATGTTTGTGGCTGCCATCTTGACTTTTTTGACCCTTCTCCCATCCAGTGGACACCCCTGCTAGAGAAGATGATACATTTGGTAGGGCTGACCTAGTTTCTCTTACAGTTCCCTCATAAGCAGTGGGTGACTGAAGGACCTGACTCCCAGAAATAATTTGGAATAGAGAGGCATCTCCATATCAAGTTAACAGATCAGAAATGAGGAAATGATCAAATGTATGTGGGCTACTGGAAAAAAACAGTACCCCCTGAAAAGACACGTAACTCTATTGAAAGAGGGAGGGAGAAAAATAGCAGTTAAGCAACCCCCAACAATTTATTTCAACAAAGGTGAAATCACTTGGCAACGGACACCTTCCAGTCTGCGTCTGCCTCTGTCTTTTCATTATAGCAGGGTTGTCCAAACTTGGCCACTTTAAGATGAGTGGACTTCAACTCCCAGAATTCCCAGCCAGCATGGCTGGCTGGGGAATTCTGGGAGTTGAAGTCCACTCATCTTAAAGTGGCCAAGTTTGGACAACACTGCATTATAGGAATGTCGTCTTCCCTCCCGCCTTTAATTTTCTAGACATGTATTTTCTTCACTGAAAGTCCCACTTCCTTTATACCTCAGAACACTATCTCCAAAAGGAAATGGCCTACAATACCGTTACTGAAAATAAAAAGAGCAAGCAAAATAGCTCCTTCCCTGTAGTAAATTACTCATTCATCTCTGAAAGGAAGCTGGTGAATTGCATCATCCCAAAAGAAGAACATCACATTCCTAAGGTCCATCAGGTGGGGCAAAAGTTGCTTTTTGGGTCCATTTCCAACTGCCAAACCCCCTTCTACAAGTCTAGAGTAGAAATAATATTGGCAGGTTCCAGGAATTCAACTAAGCTGCCATCTAGGCATAAAAGAGGCATCAGGTTCAGTTGTCTGCAACCTACAAAATCCTAGGCTTTTTCACCATCGCCAGCGGTAAAGCCCAGAGACTGGTGGAAGGATTGATTAGTTTTAGCCGGAGCATGCCCTCAACCTCTTTTCTTATTTATACAGAAAGGAAGGAAAAAAGAGAGATTAAAAAAAAACTCTATGTCCTTAGCTGTCTGAAATATAAAGAAATATAAAGAAATCTGTTTGATTTCTTCCTTGATTTCTACCAAGAAATTATCTGCCCCTGATTTAGACAGAGATGGCACATATTTCTTTAAATGTGCAGATCAAGGTGCCCATATAATCTAGCTGTTTCATCTCCTTCCCAGTTTTGTTTTGCTCTTTATTCTTCACTGCTGTCTGGAAAATGAACAAAATTAGAACCTTCTTGGCTACAGCAGGTATGAGTAGGAAAAGGAGGCAAAGGGACTAGTGGAAAACCAGGGCAGGGCAGGGCAGGGCAGTTAGAGATGTAAAAGAAGCATATAGCACATTGTTTTTAAATCAAAATGCCATCCTTTGCCAAAGCGAATTCTGTCATGACATCAATGGCTACAATTATTGGCTACATCATTCCATCCACCAAATTGTTTCCTTCATGGTGCAGAATAGAAGAGGGATCACCTGATGGCCTACTTTCCATCTCTATTTTGCTGCTAAAAGGGTTAAAAGGGTTAAAGCTGGAACAGCCAAAGGTAGATCCCTTTGGGACAGTCCATACTAATTATCCACAGTGTTGTTTCCAGGAATTCTGGAAGCTCTGGGCCTTTTGACAGAGAGAGAGATAATTCTTGCCTGTCCTTGATCCCATTTTTGCAGGGAACAGCTTTTTTAAAATCTTTGCTGGGGTTTAATACATAAACATCAAGCTATGTTTTTGCTAGCTGTGCTGAGTAGAAGACTCGTTGACAATGGCTGTATATTTTAAAGGGTTCCCCTGCTCTGTGATGTGACAGAACAGAATAACATAAATACATTTGCAACATTCACAAGGGCTGGATTTGGACAAAGGGAAGTGAACATCTGTAGCTGCAGCATTGCCAGATGTTTTAATAGCAAGTGTAAAGATCAATCTGGATTTTATTCCTGGCAAGAATCTGGTGGGGATGGTAGGAATGTTGGTAGGAAATAAAACTGTACAGTTTTAGCAGCCACAAGAAACTTAAAGAGTTTTTAAAAGGGATTCTTCTTTTTTGAGAGAGAGAGACACACACAAAAATCCAGCAGAACATCAATCACATTGTCAAGCCACCATCTTGACTTTTTTGACTATGCCCTGCAGACAACCCTGCTCTACAGCTTATACAATTGTGCTTCATAGAACTCCATTAACCTCCACATCAGAAAGCTTGTTCTTTAGTGGAAGTGGTGTGACTCATTCTTGAAGTCTGCTGGTTGCCATTAAAACTTGAAAATGCAGCTGTCTAACCAAAAAGAAAAAGCTGACAAAATACTTCAAAGTGCCCTTAGCCAGAGCTGACTGGGCGAAAAATGGATCTGAACTGTGATGTTCTACCGAAATATGGGGAAAACAGAGGAATGAGCTGTAAAGGTCAAACAAGTCTGAGTACAGTTGTCATTTATTCATATATCAAGTATCTATATATTTATCCCAGTTAATCTCAGTTAGTTGGAAACAGCTTTATCGGGTAAAATATAAACATACACAAACAGCATCTATTTAATTGCAAATGTATCTCTGTGGCGGGAAGATGGGGTAAATTCATTCTTTCACCCAAATTTTTCATTCTCTATTTATTTGTAAATTTACGCCCAGCTTTATAAAGGCTTTGGGCAGCATATAATATTAAAAATGGTAAAAACAATAAAACAAAGAAAAGGATGATGCGGACCAGAGCAGAAAACACCCAATCTAACATATAAAATCCTATAAGGGGCTAGCCACCCATCCTAAACAGACAGGTTTTCAAAGACTTTTTAAATACTATCAAAGTGGGGGCCGTGTGGATATACTTCAAATATCATAATGAAAGTAGCTATTCATTTTGCATAAATACAAAATCATTTTCATAATTTTGTGATTTTTTTTTCTCCCTTCAAATACTAAAAGGTGTTAAACTGGGACTAAGACTTAGATGCAGGTCTACCTCTTCAGCTATGGAGTCACTGAATGACATGGTGCCTCTTAGTCCTACTAACTGTCCACTGTTATTGTTCTGGTGATAAAAAAGAAGGGTTTTGTAAACCTGCCTGAATTCAAAGATGGATGGATGGATGGATGGATGGATGGATGGAAGGAAGGAAGGAAGGAAGGAAGGAAGGAAGGAAGGAAGGAAGGAAGGAAGGAAGGACATGCTAATTTTTCATGTGGTTTGTTTGGTTTTCACTTCACATGTCTTGCAGATCCAACCTTATGATTTGTAAATCCTGATTTATGGCTTAGCTGGATGTATGAACCAGGCCACTATGGCTTCTTCAATAAACCCAAAGATTTGGGAATGAGCAGCTATTCAGATCCAAATGGGAAAGATGGTTTGGATCCAATGTGGACACACTCACTATACTAGTCAACAGTTGTTTTTTTTAAGAAGTGCCATAAGGCACAAGTACAACAAATGCACCAGATCTGAGCATCTTTTCTGCTTTGGACCCAAATAGCTGCACATCCCTACAATGGCTAAGCAAACACAGTGTGTAAACCTAGTCAAAGAACGGATCCTTTTGAATTCTGCTGTTCAGTGATAATGCTCAGAAGGTAGTTAATGCTGCCACCCTCTAGAGATTAAATGGGTGGTGACATAAATTATTATGCTGCCTGAATAAATTCCAGTATACTTCTGAAGAGGGCTACAAATCTTGACAGTGGAGCATAAACCCAATCCCAGTTACTACCCATCTTGCTGGGGTAAGACTGATGGAACCTGAAGTCCAAAATATCTGGAATGTAACACATTGCTTACTCATTTTCTAGTAATACTTGGAAGCAATTGGATAACAACAAAGATAACCTTTATCAAGCCTTTGACAGCCTGTGTATGGCAGATATTCCGCTGGACTACGTTTTGTTAGAATCAGGTTCAGATCCCCATGCACCCATGAAATTCACTAGCCACAATCTCTCAGTCCATCCTAACTAGACAGAGTTCATCTACAATGATAAGATGGGGAGGATGTAGTCATTAAGCAAATCACGTGGTCATTAAGCGAATCCAGCTTTCCCAATGGATATTTTTGCCAGAATTTGCTTGAGGACCATGGTGATTTGCTTAACAACCACCATAAAAAAGGTTGCAAATTGCAATCACGTGACCACAGGGGGTGGTATGATGGTTTGCGATGGTCATAAGTGCGAGTACAGGTCATAAAGGACTTTTTCTGAGGCCATCATAACTTTGAACCATTGTTAAATGAATGGTCATTAAGTGAGGACTACCTGTATCTATCTATCATGATAGTCCTTCATGATATAGGTTGGGTGAGAGGTTTTTTTTTAAAAAAAAAATCAGATTTTTCCAGTGATCTCAAGAGTCTTGGATTCTATTAGATATACCCAAGGTCATCTTACTTTTTCTATTTCAGCCTTATAATTAGGAAATGAAGCAGCACCTCTGGTGGCAGGTGTTGGGGGGCAAAGTTATGTATACTTGGTACCCCTTTCTCTAGCTTGCTCTCATAGCAGAGAAAGCTGTAGTTCACTTGTAGGTCCAGAATACAATGGGGGGAATGTATGCTTTTCCTTGGGTATTTTGGATGGTCCTGCAATTACAGAAATATCCTCCCAAAGCTTGCACTTCTGGGAGCAAGTGAGTTACTGAAGCAGGCAGACTTAATACCTTTTTAGAGATGACGATACTTTTATGCACCTTGCGCTGAAATTTAAAAGCAACTCTTTTTGCTGTATTTTATGTTTTCTTAAATCACTCTGCTACAGGGAAGTTTGCTGAATTGTGATTGTTTCTTTTTCTCCTTTCTCTTCTTTAATTATAGGGACTGTATGCACAAAGGCAAAATCCCATTGTTATACTTCTTGGATTTCATTTCAGCCGCTTACAGCTATTTGCAAATGACAAAGAAAGCACAATTTCAAAACACTGGTGTCATCACCATGACAGGTTTTCAGCTAGGATATCCAAGCCTTTGCTGCTATTTTCTGTGTTGATGGCTGCATTTGCATTACAGAGCCTTACTAAGAATATGTTTGGGGGATATCCCCAGACTCCATCAAAGAACAAACAACACTTTTCTGCCATGTACTTTGCTCTACATTCTGAATAAGTTCAGGTTGGGATCGCTCATTGTACAGCTGGCCTTGGAAGAAGCAGATGTTATAAACATTGAAGGGGATACCTTGGCTGCACGCATGGCCCAGTTCAAAAGCTGTTGAATGTCCAGTTTCAAGAAGAGAAAACATTGTTGCAAATATATGTGTTGAAAGTCCAATTTACATCAGAACAACCAAAGAGATAACAGCTTAAAAAGCAAGATCAAAAGCCAGCTTTCTCCAGCCAGGCATCTTCTACATGTGTTGGATATCACTATAGATATCCTCCATCGTTTCGACCTAAAACGACCCCTGGCCCTGATGACTGGGAACAATTAGTGTTTTAAACATGTCTGGAGGGCACCTGAGAAAGGCTGTCATAAATAATCTTCTAAACAAAACCACATTAAAACTTCTTCAAGTGAGCGTGCAAGTATATATATATATATCAACCGTCCACAATTTCTCAGTTGAAAGATGTGGTAGGATGTTTGCCTGAGGACCGAACAGTGCCACCCATAAATGCTCTGTTGTTCTGATTTACTGCATTTGCAAGACTTTGTACCTCCTGATTATTTTTACTTTTATTTAAAGACACTGAAAAGCTCCTGTGAGTTGATGTATATGGGTGTGCACACATATATGCTCCATAACTGGTCAGCAACATTTCCAAATAAACACTGTTAGCAACTACATCTGAAATGGCCAGAGGTACACTGCTGGGTGCCTTAGCAAATAGGTACCGTATCTTCATATACACTATTTAAAAGTTCTTTCTCCATAGTCTTCCTGTCCTCCACATATACCTATACAATAAAACAGACAACAGAATAGTGAAAATATATTGTTCTTCAATCACATGCCCAGAAGAACAGAATCATTTTCATTTGGCACTTGGAATAAAGCTCAAATCCTTAGAATGTTTCTGGTGAACTTTCTAAAAATGGAGCCCTACGTCAGAGAGAACCATAGCCTTTCCACGCATGGGGACACATTTTGAGCAGTTCCCTGTAATAGTGAATCAATCCATCTGATTCCATATGACTTACTGACATCTGGTAGTAGCTCTCCGGGTTTTTAGAAAGGAATCTTTTACAGACTGCTCTGAAATTGCCAGAGATGGAACCCAGAACCTTCTGCAAGGCTTGGACAGGAGCTGATCTGAGGGAAATTATTTATGATTGAATTTGCCCCTGAGAGAAATAGCCATATTTAACAACGATTGCTATTTTATAAATTTAGGTTTATGCTTAAATGTCTTTCAGGAACACAGTGAACTTATTTTATGTGACACAGTTCAGCCATCCAAATTGATGTCACATTATTTCTGCTTTACCCAACCTGGAAATTATTATAAATTTCAATCTGCACAATCTTTAATCATACCAGCTGTGATTTATGGTTGCTACAGTGCAACAAAATCAAAGATACCAGGTTGGGAAAAGGTGAAGTCTTATTTATTCAGCATGAATAAATTCAGAGTGACAGTAAGGGCAGTATATAATACTTATTCCAGTGCATCAGCCTGTAACTCAATATGCTTGGTAATGTTTCAGGAGGTTAAAGAGACCTGCATTCAGGAACTTAATCTGCTGTTTAATAATGCAAGAATACATTGTTCATGGTGTATTCCAAGGACAAGTAAAGTGGAACAGAGGCTTTGATGGTCTTCAGAAAGATTGTGGTCTTACACAAGGCAGTGTATAAACAAACACAAAGTTGTTTTTTTTAAAGTGTCTTGAGAAAGTTCCTGAGAAATTACAATTGTCATTGTGTGGGAAGAATTTCTGATAAAAATGAACGTATTGCCTAGAATGATGTTTTTGTTTCAAACAATACCTATTTTGACAACCGATGAACCATTTAAGCAACGGCAAAAAAATGTATCTACATTCAAATGGCAAGGGAAAAAAACTAAGGGTCAAGTATAAAATCCTCCAAGATGCAAAGGAACACGGAGGAGTAGGATTGCCTGACTTGAAATTGTATTTTGCAGCCTGCTGCTTGGTTTGGATGCAGGACTGGATGCTGCTGAGAAATAAGAGAATTTTAGAACTAGAAGTACACATTCTGAGGTTTGGATGGCATGGCTTTCTATGGTACAGTAAAGTTAAAGGTAATGTGGCTTTTAAAAATCACTATCTTAGAAATACCATATTGAGAATATGGAATAGATATAAACCTAGATTGTGTCTAAAAATGCCTTTATGGGCCTCAGCGCAAGCATTTTATAGAAAAGAAACAGCAGGCAAAGAAAGATGGTTAACCTGTTGAAAGTTGTTATAACAAGAGCATGGAGAATATAAGATGAAATCAAGATGTCAGTTGATTGCAGAGGGGTTTAGTTTTCAATGGTTTTCATACACAGAGTTAAGAGAAAGATTTAAGGTAGATAACAGGACATTTGGAATTGAACAGTACAAGACAGAATTTGAAATTGAACTATGTACAAAAGATGAACATGTAATTGCTAAAATGTATAAACTTTTGTTGAAATTTGAAACGGAAGAACAAGTGAGTGCATGATAAAATGGGCTAAGAACTTTGGACATAATATACTGATGGAACAATGGGAGAATATGTGGCTGAAAGGACTGAAATTTACATTATGTTACAATTTAAAAGATACCTTTTATAAAATGATGTACCGTTGCTACATGACTCCAGAAAAATTATCTAGAATGTATCCAGGTCCTTCAAATTTATGTTGGAAATGTGGAAAACATGAAGGGTCATTTTACCATGCCTGGTAGACTTGCAAAAAAGCCAGAAAATTTTGGCTTCAAATGCACACAGTGATAAAAGGATTTTAAAGATTAATATTCAGTTGAAACCAGAACTCTTCTTTTTAGGACTAATGGATAGACAATTAGAAAAGAGTTATGGAAGACTGTTTTTATATAAGATAACTGCTGTGAGATTATTATATGTACAAAAATGGAAAGACTCTGAAATACCCAAAAAGGAAGAATGGCTGGTGAAGATGACAGGATTAACAGATATGGCAAACCTGACTTGTTTGATTAGACAAAAGACAGTAACTACATTTATTTATGACTGGAAACCCCAAAAACTATGGATTTTTGCTGGAAAAAAAAAATGAACTTGTGATTTATGGGTTTGATGATTAGAAAGGCTAGAAAGAAGGAAATTATGTTGCAGACTTAGAGAAAGAAGGTAAAATATAAATGTACTTATAACCACTGTTAAGAAGACTGGAAGCCACTTCTTTATAACTTTTTTCTTTTCTTTTTTCCTTTTTCTTTCTCTCTCTTCTCTCTTTCTTTGTACTTTTTTTCCACATTACTTTTGTTTTCTTACTTTTTCTCTTTCAAAATTTGTATTTTTATTTTTAAAATTTTATTTAATAAAAAATTGTGTGTGTGTGTGCATGTGTGGGCATATACACGTGTGTAAAGTTGACATCTTGCAAGCCAAACCTCCAGAATCTAGCATCATCTTTATTTCCAGGAATGTTTCTGAGCCCCAGATAGGACTGCCTACAGTCCTATGCTGGAAATACAGGTAGTCCCTGAGTTAAAAATGCCCAGGTTACAGATGACCCATAGTTAAGAATGAGGCCTACTGTAGCAAAATTTGAGTTAAATATGCAATGATTTGAGTTAAATACACAATGGTTAGAGTTAATTACACAGTACTACTTATACAGTATTATTGTACTATACAATAATACTGTTCTGGCTTACATACAAATTCGACTTAAGGACAGACCTTGGGAATGGAACTTGTTCTTAAACTGGGGACTACATGTAGTACATTCACTTCATATTACTTTTGGGACCATCTCTGGCTCTTCAAATAGCTAACCGGATATGCTGGAAGAGAACTCTAGACAATACAAATAGCATCATTGGGGTACCTCAACAAACATCACCTAGGTAACTCAAAGATACCCACTGAAGCCATTGTAGGAGGAGAAATATGTTAGTTTATGGTGGCGAAAAATCAGGAATCTGGTAGCAATTTGTTAGTTGGAAAAGGTGCTATCAGAGTCCTGATTTTTCACCGAAGTCAAGTGCATGTGACCTGTCTGTGTCTAACAGATAAACTAGGTAGTAGAAGCATTCTCAAGGCTAGAGGGAGATGTTGGAAGCAATTTCACCTATTTTCTTTTTTGTGAATGGGCAATTGTTCTACCTGTAGACACAATTTCTTAAGGCACCCATCCCCTGCTCTCAAAATTTAAAATGTTCCCTCTAGCCCAAAAGGATTGCATATCCTTTGGTGAGCACTTGGGAATCTCTGTTCCAAAAAGCAGCTTGAAAGCGGGTCAGGGCTAAATAATTGATCTGTTTTCTTAAATTGCAATGTCTACAGTTTCACTCAAGGACAATAAAACGCAGTTTATGTTGAGTCCCTTAGCCTAATTATTAAGGCTAGGGAAAGGAAATGTGGCTCCTGAACATTTTGACCTTGAGTCTTTTTCTATATCTAGACTAATCAAGAGATAAAAGAAGATTATATTCTATTTAGTCACTAATACTATTTCTAGTCCTCTTTGCATATTGTTGATGGGATACAGTTAAAAAAATATTAACAAAACATGTAAATGCAAATGAGGAATGAAAAGTAAATTAATTCTCCCATATGGATACTCTGCTATGTCCACAGTATAGGGTCATAGCTTAAATCCTATAATTAATCCTTGCCATTCCCCACCCATTTCTAATGAAAAATAAAAAATAGGTATCTTTGTTTTATAGTGGGGAAGCTATTATGTCAAAGGTGACCTTGCATATCTTTTGCTGGCTTTGCAAATTAATATTAAAATGCTATGGAGATAGAGAAAGTGCCAACATTTAATTTCTTTATAGGTTAATGAGTTATAGTTTTGACCAAGTTATCAAGGTGTTGTAAAACAGAACAAATAAAAACAAACAGAAAAATCTATTAATAAAATGCATTAAAACCTAATGGCAAATATAAAATAGGAAACAGCAAAAACAGAAAGCTAGTATTTATGCAAAATTGATGAAAAGCCTATAAGCAGACAGCAAAATAATCCAGACGATGCATTTTAAAAAGGTCCTAATGATTTACTATGCAATGAAAGGGGAAATGCAAACCATCCCCAATGAAGGAAAAGCAAAGACATGTTGATTTACAGTTCAAATGTCTAGAGCTGGCCAATACCATCATGAGGCTCAACTACAATGTCATTAAATGTATCCACTCAACAATTTGAATTGACTTGTACATTAAAAAAATGTACAAGTTTTCAGTTCCTTAGAACTGTTTTCCTTTGTCAAGGGGAAGTAGAAAAAAAATAAATTAGGCCAATTGTGGCCATGAAGTCTTCAGACTTAGATGAAGATGACATTTTTTCTTTATATGTCCTTCTTCTACCCTCCTGTGAATTGGGTATCTGGGATATTCATTTTATAAGACAATGTGACAGATGTAATATTAATAATATTGATATTATTGATGAATAGTATCAATACTGTCATAAATAGATGATGTTACCTAGTGGGGTAATGAAACATCTGCAAGCAAACAACCAAGCACAGTGGGCACCAAAGACTCCAGAGTTCAACACTGAACTATATATATGTATTCTCTTCTATTGGATATTTATTTAAATTGCAGTTAAAAAACTAAGTGCAGTACAGAAAAAAGGAACATCAATTCAATCTGAATCTACAAAAATACAAAGTTAATACATTAAAACTAGGTAGCTCTTAATCTAAGGAAATTGCAGAATACCAATTTAAAGTAATCACTTTACAATGACAAGAATAGATCAGCTCAAATTTGGCAACTTTAAGAAGTATGGACTTTAACTCCTAGAATTCTCCAGCCAGCATGCTGGCTGGGGAATTCTGAGAGTTGAAGTCCACACATCTTACAGCTGCCAAGTTTGAAAAACACTGAGCTAGACCCTATAAAACCTGCTAACAATATATAAACAATTAGATCAATTAAAATTAAACAATATATAATATGCAAGCCAGAGAGACCTATCACCAGAACCAGTCCAGAAGCCTCATGTCCCCAATCAGAGAAGAACCCCATTCCTCAGAATCAAATGAAAAAGTTTTAAGCCTAGATTTAAAGACTGAAAAGTCATTGATCATCTAAAACGTAAGAGAGAGCCAATTCCCCAGCTGTGGAACTAGATCCTGAGGGCCCTCCACCTTGAATTGGCTGTTGGAGTAATGGAAGCAGCCAAAAGTGCTAAAGAGGCTGAACAAATACATTTTGTGGAGATGTACCCACTCAACAATTTGAATTGAAAACAGAAATTCTATTCAATTTGAATTGAAGCCACAAATATTTTTATTAGGAATAATTCCACAGGGCATAAACAAAAAGTATCACAATCTTCTGAGATACATGCTGACAGTGGCAAGAACCAATTTAGCACAACGCTGGAAAAATGAAACCCTGCCAACAATACAAGAAGGAAGTCCAAAATCAGAGAGTACATAGCGATGGAAAAAGTGATGATATATATTCGTAACAGAAGTTTAAGTAAATTCAAATAGGAAGGGCTTCCTTACGTATGATACATCACATAGCAAGGCAGGTTTAATCATTTGGAATCATGTTTTTTTAAGAAGAGGAGTTAAGACATCAGTTAATCAATTTAAATAAATATTTTATTTATTTTTATTTATTTTCAAATTTGTATGCCGCCCATCTCCCCCAATGGATAACTCTGGGCGGCTCACAATAATAAAAAAGAAAAAACACAGGACTCTCCAGACATGGACATAATCTATAAATAGTTAAAAAACATATATTAAAAATGGCCTAAAAACCTCCTATAATTTGGGCCCTAAAAAACCTGTAAGATGCTGGGTGGGGGACAACCCCTCACCCCACCAGCCATCTCCACAGGTGCGGGCCCCCCTCTGGCCCCCAGGCCTTCTGGCAGAGCCAGGATTTGACCTCTTTCCTGAAGGCCATGAGGGAGGGGGCACACCGCACCTCAGGCGGCAAGATGTACCATAGGGCGGGCACTACAGCAGAAAAGGCTCTCTGCCTAGACCCCACCAATCGAATATAAGCAACAATCCCCAACACTTCAAGAAAAGTACAAATGCTTGACAGATAGAAGGGAAGGGAAAATGAGCTACTGAAAGTTCTTCCTTATGATGTTTTATTTATATACACACAGTTTCAATATCTCATTTTTCAGTATCTATATTCTTAATTCTTTACTGTCAGCTCAAAGAATGTAAATGGACTACAGTACCTGTTGATTTACACACAGTGTAGGTAAATCAATTAAAAATGTGTATGTAAATTAATGAAAAAATGTGTGTGCCCTTGTCCAGGCAGAGGAAATTGCTTAACGCACTCACAGATAAACTTCAGGATGAATTTATATGGCATGTGGGCAACCCAGAGCTTCCTCATATATTACACATTCCCACACCTCATACTTCATAGATAGTACGAAGGCTGTAATGCTATACTAAATAAACTGTATCCTTCTGGGTCAACTTATTTCTGATTACCAGATATTAAGGCTAAAATTACATCTTCATATCCTATTTACAGACTTCCAGACTTAGCAGTCTAGTCACTGGTGAAATAATTGGGGAGACGGGGACTTTATCCAGCAAGGACATTTTTTTCTTCGTACCTACAACAGTTATTCCATTCTTGCGATCTTCCCAATCTTTCTCAGTTTGGAACAACACTTTTAATCCAGTCTGTCTGGGCAAAACATGGCATAGCAAATGGAGTCCAGCAAAAACAAGGAGTAAGAGTTGAAGACTTGTCTGGGGAACACACTAGAATTTCAGTTTAAAATATTAAAATTAACAGAAAGAACTAGAATGTTTAACCTGGACTATACTTTTAAAAATATCAGTGAGTTTTCAATAAAAAATCCAGAACAAGGAAATATTGCTTAGTCAACCCACCTCTGGGGAAAATGAGGTTACCACATGAGAACATTTTCATACTGTTTATTTATTATAAACGTCTGATATATGAGAGGCTTGCAGGTGCATTCTTGCTGTGCAAGTATTTTCCATTTCCATGACAGGCAAGCAGAAAAACATCAGCACTTGTTCCATCGCACAATGACTGGAATAAAACACACGCAGGAAATCCTAGGACACTGAATGTTTAGAAGTTTTAATTTTGAAACATTCTGCAACCATGATGGATTTTCTAAAGAATCTGTTTCAAAAACTTTCCAAAAATCAACTTGCTTCCTCCTTGGGAAAAAACATACACAATACAATTCATAACAAGAATTGCAACAATACTGTGTTGTGCACAGCTAGCGGCTGGTTGTGTGTTTTCACACAATCTCACTTTCCTTATTCATCTCTCTCTCTCTCACACACATACACACACACACAATGGAACTGTTGCTGCCCCACTGTCTTAAGAATTCCTTTTCTAGGTAACCTACATCAACTGTGGGTTTGTCAGCCAGCCCTTCCCTCTGGGAACAACTTCCAGCATTTACTAATTTTAACTTCTCACTAAGCCACACTCTTGAGAAAGTCTTCCCACATTAACCTGACAATGGATTATAATTAAGATCCCCTTTTCGACTACCCACATTTACCACCTTTGTCCATCAATGGACTCTACTTGGGCTATTCACATTTAGCAGCTGGATTTATCAATCAGTCCTCAACTCCAGGAAAACTACCTGCCAGGTATTTATTAGGTATTTTTCTAACTCAATTATCTATTTCATTTTCTCAAGCCTGCCTGTGCTACAAATATGCAAAACACACCCCTTCATGTTCATTTGAGCAAGCTGGGAGCATAAAGTTTAAAAATCAGATTGAGTTAAACGGTTTTACTTCTTTACTTGGTTAAATAAGTTATTACAATTAAGTACTGGAAGTTAACTTAGAATTACAAAATTCATCACCCTAATATATAGCTGGGAGAGGAATGGGGGGAGGAAAGAGGAAAACAGAGATTAGGAAAGATCTGAGATGTCCCTAGAAGATTTTAAGTACAAGTACTGCTTTTCTTTCACTGTCTATTTTAATTCTGATCTTCAATTTCTTTGGAACATATCTGAGCAGAGAAAGGTTACTAGGTAGAATTGGAACTATTCTATAAAATATAAAATATTTTATTCTATAAAATACAAAATATAAAATTCTATTAAAAAACTATTCTATAAAAACTGTATAGTTTTTATGTTTTATATATTTATTGTTTTAATGGATTTTGTGAGCCGCCCAGAGTCCCCCATTAGGGGGAGATGGGCAGAGATAAATAAATAGACAGACAAGCCAGACTTTGGGAAGCTAGCAATCTTTTTCTTGGTGCTTTTCTCCTTTAGAGGAGAAAAGTATCATCATCTCTCCTGATACCTTGACCCATCCTTAGGGTTCTTCTCCACACCCCACACCTCATGGACAGACAATTCTGATCTTTTTCTTTTGACTTCTTCACTTGCATACAATGTAGCTGCAATTGGCTGTTTCAATCTGTATCTTGGTTTTGTTTTTTTCCTCTGTTGGTAGATAATTGACTACAATTTCCTGTCTGACATTGCTTCTAGGTCTGATACCATCTTTCAACATCTATTATTGCTGGTGGTTAGCTATCAACAATCAACAAACTTCATTGGAATGCAACTATACTGATATTGTCCTTTTCATGGATGCAGCTATCTGCCTGACCAACCAATTTGCTGTTCTAGTCTGGTAATACATATCAATTAGATTGCACTGAATTAGAGCTTACTGCATAGAAAAGCTATAGAAAGCTATTTTCAGTTAGAGTGACAAAACTAAGATTAATTTAACTGGCTGAACAAAGCAATATTCAATTGAACTCACAAATAGCTTGCTGTTGATCTGTACAGGTAATGTCTCTTTCTCACTGAGAAGAATAAAATAATAGAAAGTGTACACATACTTTATGCATTCCAACTGCATATGATATCTCAAACCCTAGAACTGTTTTCAAGGTGCTGACTGAACTCTAGGATGTCACTGTAAAACAATACCTATTGTGTAGGTATACTATATTGACACCTCTATTAATCTTGGCAGGTGGCAGCATCTTCTTCAACTTGGTTGGGCTTGGAAGGTAAACAGAGAGATCACAAAGGCTGTACGCTAGACTGGGAAATTAAGAAATGTTCTAGATGGACACAACTTCTGTACTGTTGCCAAGAAAATCACACAGAAGTGTCTATGAATTTAAGAAGCTCAAATCAAAGGTGACAGTTTTGTACAATTCCATTCAAATTCAACATGATCTTAACCCTTGTACTTTTTTAGAGGAGGAGAAAAAATACAAGTACATGATGCCCAGAATCACTTAGATGAGATGAGTGGCCACATAAATTGAAATAATAATAGTAATAGGCGCCTTGGCTGCAATCCCAAAACATCTGGAGTGCCACTTGAAGACCCTCGGCATTGACAAAATCACCATCAGTCAATTGCAAAAGGCAGCTTTACGTGGAACAGCTTATATCCTACAACAATACCTTTAATACCCTCAAACAACATCTGCCTATCCCAGGTCCTTGGGATGGTGGGAAAAATGCCAAATCCAGTCTAAACATCTGGCTGACTGTGCGACCAACAAAATAATAATACATTATTGGCATATTAAGCTTTATTAGATGTCTAACAATTGTGAATTTAGGTCATCCTGTAGAAAAGAAAATCATCTAAAACAACTCACCACACACAGAAGATATTGGCCTTAAAATTTCATTTATAAAGCATCAGCAATACTCTTGTACAACTCTTGTATATCCCAATAATTTTATGTAAGACTATAACTCAATAGTTCCACTTTTAACAGTCCAGGTGGTATTTAAGCACTCGATTTTATTTCAGTATTTCCAGAATAATCAGGTTATCATAATTCCTTTGGTCTGTTTAACAGAAATTTAACAAACTGTGCCAGAACCTCATCGTTAAAACCTTTCACATCACTATTTTCTATTGCTTCATACAGGGGCTTACTTTCAGTCCCCCAACAAATGTTCCTTCTTGGGTTATTTTTGTCAGCATCGACAGTTAAAGCCAAGGTGTTTAGCTGGTAACAAAAGAAGGCAACGTATCTTCCTTCGAAAATCACAGCCTGGGATACAAACGGTCGAGTCACGTCGTCCTCACTCCAGAATCCTGAGAAAGAAGAGAAGCCACTTAACAAAAGCATTTCTCTACCAACAGAAAGGTGGCTTGTAAGAAGAAGCACTGCAAACTAGGGCCTCTGGCACATTGGACTGGAAGGCTAAAAAAGTGTTTCAAGCAAACAGGAGCATGACTGTAGAACACATATGCAATTTCTCAAAGCAGCTGCACCTTCTCCTGGGATCACATGGCTGCTGCCACCTGCAGGTGACAGCAAAAGATGTGTTTAACAAGTTGCAGGCAGGTGCTACGTTATGGTTTTCTGAAGTTACAGTTATCAAAATGAGTCATTCTACAATGCAATCTGATCACACAGAACAAATTAATTATTATTCTTGCTCCAGGAAGGAGAAGCAGCCCCAAAATTGGAAACCAGTTTCCAGTACATATTCAAGATGTTCCTTATCTTACAAAGAGCCATTACACATCACAGATCAGCATAACCCATGTCTCCAGCACATAAGGCCGTGCTTAGTAATTCTTTTACAGATGCCTATATGCACAGATTAAAGTATAGTGGCATCATTTTCTAAATGTTCAACTTGTAAATGAACTTAGCATTTTCTTTGTTAACTGTAAGAATTTGTTAAATTGCCTTCGATGGATGGCATAATTCAATAACAGAGTACAGGTATATTTATGTTTAATTATTGACAGGGGTGGGCAAAACAATTCCATTAAAAAACCAACTGTTTTGAGTTTGAAACAGACTGTTCCCACCTTAGTGGAAGTGTTCCAATGCTGCTCTGAGCATTCTGGTATGACAAAAATGTGACAAGCTTGAAGCATTTTCAATATATCAACTGACTTGATATAACCAAGGCTAGAACAGCTGTATTGAGATTTTGGGGTGGGAGGGGGAGAGATATCAAGCTCAAACCAGGATATATCAAATTGTTCTGACATTTGATAAGGTTTTTTTTACACCTTTTAATTTAATTACCTTGGTACATTGCTTGTGCTCCAGTCCATGCAAAGAGACTTGCAACTGCATTGGCTCGATATGGAACTTCAATCTGATCAGTGAGCTTCAATCCTATCAGTCTTTCCCTTTTCACTTTGTCAGGAAGCAAATGAAACTGGGTGTGTCCATAGCAGCATGGATCTGATATTTGAGAACCTAAATCCCAAGAGGGGATTATTTTAGATAATTTTCTATACAAGGTCATAAAATCATAGGCACAGCTGATAGCAGTAGAGTTTTATAGCCATTTTAAGTTCAAAATTCTAGGCAAGACTGATTTAAAGATGTATTTACTATTTAAATATGAAAATATTAGCTGAAAATGAAAACAAGTATTTTGTAACAACCTTTGCTTTAATAGTGAATAGTTTTTAACACTTTTTGTCAATACAGAATGCTTATAGAGTAAACTTTTGATTTAATAGACTGGTTGAGCAGACTTCAGATTTAATGAACAAAATCTGATGAACAGAATATGGATGGCAGCAGCTAAAGGCAGGCACTGGGGTGTATGTGCGTGTCAGGACATGATGCCCTGGGGCATAAGCGATGGCAGCATCTATGGGAAAGGAAGACGTTAGGATGATTGGGATGGGGGTGTAAGATACAATGTGCTGAGATACTGATGGTAGCAGCAGCACTCCAGAAAAAAGGGAGGGAAGGGAAGTCACAGAGAAGTTTCAGAAGATGGACGGGCCTGCAAGATATGTCATGCTGGGCACTACTGAGGAAAAGAGGAGAGCATTGTGCACCAGTCTTCCCCCACTTGCCAACCTTGCCCTATTTCCTGCTGCTGTTGTTATAAGGTAAACTCTCAACAGACGTTCAGTTTAATGACATCATTTACCCCATTAGTTTGTTAAATGTTTTATTATAACTAAATTTTGTCCCTAAAGTAATGTAGGTAATTTATTCTACAAATATCAATCGTATAAAGAGTTAGCTTAGTATATCAAATAAGACTGAGCAATGGTCTTTGTCCAAATATCAACCCAGCTTGCATTGATTATGTGCAGTCTCCATATACTGCAGAGGGACAACAATGGCCTATCAGATAAATTTACAGTAAAGACAGATGGAATGAATTCAGATCAGGTTGAGCATTTAAAAGGATCTCTAGTACAGGGCACTTAACTGGTTGTAGACATAGCACAGGTGGGACTCAGAGATAACTTAGGTGATGTAGTAAGTAACACTATAATGCTTATTGTAAATTATTTATTTGTACAATTTATAGGCCACCTGACTTAAAGAAAAAAAGAAAGAAATACAAAAAAGAAATAATAAGCAGCCTGAAGGCAAACATGTAAACCAACCCCCTCCTCTATCCAACAGGACTCAGCCATCACACTATCCCAAGCCTAAAATAGCTAGGTCTTTATCAGTTTTCTGAATGTCATCAGGGTAGAAGCAATCTTTGGGGGATATTATTCCAGGGAACAGGCATTTAACAGAGAAGGCATGCTCTGGTGGAACCCAGGTTTTTTGACTGAATGACTGGTGGGATTGAGGATACAAAACTAAGAATCATTGCACTAGCACTTAAAATGCCAAATTTCTATGACTTGTATTAAAGCCTGTTGTGATTTTCATTTCTTTTGTTTCTTAAGCATAGAAAATAGAAACACAGTACCCAAAAATCTAAAAAAGAAAAAAGATAATATCACACATAATAGAAACTTTTTTAAATTAAACCTTGACCTTAAATTAAATTAAACCTTGACCATACAAAATATTAGTCCATCTTTTCATTATCAACAAAGAACCAGTTCGTAAGCAGGGAATGAATAAATATCTTCAATTATACATTTTAAAACCAAAATAGTGATATCTGTTCTTCATAACAAAACACTCTATGATACATCCCTAAGAACAATAATCCCCAAATTCCATATTTTGGTATATAATTCAACTTCATACTCACATGTTTAAATTTCCCTTCCAAAAACCATATTAACAAGCTTATGAATGTTAAATCAAAAAGATATACACAAAGATACACTGACACAATAGTCTTACCTATAAATATTTTGTTCTGATATTGTCGTTTGAACAATGGAAGTCTGTCAGGTAAATGTTGGATAACAGGAATATCTCCAGGGCCCAGGTAATCAAGAGGCTCAAACTTGAAGAAAGAAGATCAGCTCAACAAATAAAAACAATTTACAATGTGCTTCTCTCATCACAGAAAGCACTTAAATAATTAATTCTGTCATCTCATATTTGCCATCTCTATGTTAAGCTGCTAAAAGTCCTGTGGGATTGCAGCAAGATAGAAAGGTTAAGGGGAAATAAAATTCCCTTTACTAATTACACTTTTAATTCCAGTATCCTTAAGATGTACTGGAATTAAAAGCCCATAATTCCCAACCGTTATCACCCTGGCTGAAATCCCAGGAGTTCCCAGCATATCAGCAGGGCAGCAATTGGAGAAAACCTAGTGAGAGGGAAAGAGAATTCAAGCTGTGTGCACCAAGGTCACTAGAAGGAGAAAGTGAGCCCATAAAAAGCATTTGTAATGTTCTCTGCACCTCATGGCTCAGGTCCTCCTTTCTATGGTATCTGAGCTTAACTTTACCCACAGTGAATTAGGAAATACTTTGAGTCACAAATGGACTCAACCTTGTTCCTGCCATTTGGATTAGAATGGTATTCTACTCTCTCCTGACCAAGATTGCTGGGGTTTGCTGAGAGACACCAACATCACTGCTGCTTCCCATCTCTGCCCTCCTTTTTTGAAACTGCCCTTTCTCTTGCACTCTAACAGCTACAAAATCCAAAAGACCTGAACAATGCTGGCCTTGCCTCCCCTCACCCACCCACCCACCCACTTTTCCCCACTCTACCCCAGTTTGGATGGGGAGGAATGTAAAAGGTAGCAAGCAACCAGGAATGCCTCCCCACTTTTATCTACCAGTGGTATGCTGACATTACCTTTGTGGGACTACATGTAGCTGTCCTTAGCCTGTTCCCTGTCCCTAAGCATAAAGCCACAATTTCTGCTTAGCCTAAGGGGTTACTTATGGTGCGTGACCAAGACAGGCAAGCTGTTGCCCTGCTTTTTAGCCACTTTGCATTTGGGGAGGAGGTGCCACAAAAAACAACCTAAAATTTGGGACCCCACTATAAACTAAGATTCAAAATAGCAAAGAGATTTCACAAAACTAAAGATATAACAATGAAGATATCATAAAAGAGCAACGTGCCTTTGTATAATGAGGCTGCATTATGCACTATGTACTGAACCCTGAATAAGTGGCAACAATGGATACCATGAGTAAAATAAATATTCCTTTAAATTGTTAAAAAAAGGCCTTTGGGAGTCCAAAATGCTCCCCACAGGGAAAACTACTCACTACATGACTCCATAAGATCCACTATACTGAATATGCATCTTTCCTTATAAGTGTGATTGCAACTTTTTTTAATGGAAGGTTGAACGTTACATACATTCACACATTGTATGATTTATCTGTCATCTATCTTGAGGATGTAGAAAGGAAGCATAATAGAATTTTAAATCATACAATAAAAGTGAATGGTTCAGAAACATAGATATAGGATATGTCCCAACTTGCATCCTACTGTGCCATAAAACATGCCTTGACAAACATCTTTTTGACTGTAATATTACTTACATCTCATCTACAGCCCATGAATCAGTCAGTCTTAAGTTGTCCTTAGCTATACTGTTGCCAAAAAATTTTTTTCCCCTTTATTCTGACACCATTCAAAGAGAGCCTAAAATATATAACATCCACTAGGTTTTGAAAGAAAGTCATGTGATTATGTTATAAAAGAGAGGTAACAGAAAGGATTAGTAATAGCAGCAGCAAATTTTATCGCAGTATAGCTTTCTGCTAACTTAAGGCTAGGTGGGTAGTGCTCTAAGTCAGTTGAGGGGAAAAGCTGTCAGTTTACTAGTTCTAAGAAGGGACTGCTCACTTTGCTTCCTTCTTTCCACACTTATATAGTATTTTGTGAAAATCACAGGACCAGGGGTTTTATTCTTACATATTCCAAATATGTGCTTCCACTTCAGTTGTTTTTAGCCATCAGCAGTTGCTGGAAACTCTGTTAAATGGCAAAATTGATCAGATGCAACGGGACAGAGAAAGCAAATGTGACACACCACCTGCAATCACCAATACCAACAATTCAACTAATACCTATTGCTTAAACAAAAGTATTTGTACCTCTGAAAGCTGCTTTCTTATACGAATCTGACAGCGTGGCTTATCATCAATCTGAAATCTGAATGGGTCAATCCTGCCTCGCCGATGTCCTCGGGGAACCACTGTCTCCCCACGCAACCAGTAGAAATTTACATCTGGCTGAAAGTCTGAAATAATAAGAACATATCTAGTCAGGACGTTCACACAAACAATAAAGAGGTAGAGGACATATTGCACATATTATTTGAATGTCTGTTGTATAAGAAAGAGAGAGGTCAGTGTCTCAGACCATACATTAGACAAACGTCCAATTGAAATAGGTTGTTTTAATGAAAGGATCTCATGTGCAGTCAGAATTGAAGAATTACATATAATACGCCCCTTTATCTGAACAAAACAGTACAACTGAGAACTGCATATGTTGATCTGATTGGGGTAAATTGTAGGGGTGACACAGAAATATGATTTGCATTTTCTTTTACTTATGTCTTTTACTTTATTTTCTAACATACGGTCTTATTAATAGAGGTGAATAGTCTTATTATTTATTATTATTTTTATTATGGTTTATTACTGTTCTATATTTTATATTGTGTATTCTGATATAGCCTAACGGCCAATCAATAAAACATTAGCAGTAGTAGTAAATGCTTCAGCCTATTTGCTCAGAATGAAAGATACACACAGATTCTTGTATGACATTTTCATTCCTCTTTAAACAAGGATGAAAAGACACACCTATGACGGAGGAGGGACCAAGCACTGGGTTGAGACAGGCCAGGCGGGCTGCAAGCTTCGGCACCAGATGGGTAATGAAAGGCGCTGGTCCCTGCTCGCTGGCGCGGAAGAGTTTGGGGCGCTGCTTGCGCTGGTAATAATACTCCTGAAGGAGCACTTCACACACAATGGACCGGAGCTCAGCCAAATCCAAATCGTCTTTCTGCTCTTCTTTCCCCACCGCTATCGAAGCGGGCAGCCCCGGCACAAAGACGGTCTTCGTGAAATGCTGGTACCAGCGGTCTGCATTTAAGGTCCACGTCTGCGGGTAGACCACGTACTTGAGGCGTTGCCGCCTCCCGTAGATCTCCAACTTCTCCTCGACAGTGGGCGCATCGTGAATCCTCTGGTAGTACAGCTCCCGGCGCCGGAGTTTCGCTGCTTTACTCTTGGCGGTAGCGGAAGCCACCACGGGCGGATACAGAGGAGCAGGGGAGGCGGCAGCGTCGGAAGAAGGCGCCGCGGAGGCCTCGCTGTGCATGAACTGCCCCAGGTAAGCGCCAGGCAGCCGCCTCCAAGCTCTGAAAACCGCCATCTTGCCTGGGCAAAACGGAACCGGAAATCCGCTTCCGCCACTGTCGAACATCACGATTGGCCACTGGCGCTCACGTGACACACTTCTGTCGGTCCCTACCTCTGTCGGGGAATTGGAAACACGGCGGTGGGATGTTGCTGCGCATGCGCGGTATCACCTGTCCGCCGCACGTCTTCGAATTTGCAACGCGGGAAAGAACGAAACAGGCAAGCGAAATGCAGATACTCGTATCTAAGGAAGCCAACGGGTTTACTTTTTAATTTTTTTTCGTATGTTTATGTTTCATCTTTCTTCATAGAACTGCAGGGAGATTACTGATCTGATCCATACCTCCTTAGCTTTGGGAAGTTGATAGTGAGAGTGGCTGGCTGGGGAATTCTGGGAGTTGAAGTCCACCCATCTTAAAGTTGCTGAGGTTGAGGAGCCCTGTGTTGTAAGACCGTCCCTTTAAGTTCAGTTGGAGCTTGCTCCCGCTAATAGCGTAGGAGTGCAAAGTCAGTGGTGTTAGAGGTACTTATTTGTTTTACAGCTGCATTGACTGATCTACCAGTTAGATAGCAGGTGCTGGAAAAATCCTAGTAAAATTTGATGAAGTGAATTTAGCCATGTATCTAGAATGACAAAAGCAGCACAAAGGCATCTGAGATTTTGTTTTGCTTACTGGATTAAAGCAAAGAAAAACAACTCCATCTCTGAGTACAGAACATTATTATTGTTCTTGTTATTGCCTTCAAGTCAGGGCTGAGAGAGAGTGACTGGCCCAAAGTCACCCAGTTGGTTTCATGCCTAAGGCAGGACTAGAACTCATGGTCTCCCAGTTTCTAGCCTTAACCACTGCAGCAAACTGGCTCTCTACAGAATATTATTAGGGGTATACAAATCATTTGGAGGGATGCTTTGCAAACAGCACCTCCAAATCAAGTCCACTGCTGGTAGCATTGAGGCTCTACATCTTGGTTATTGGTGTGGACACTTGAACCGCCCCCCCCCATTGTGCGAGCATGCATTTTCACCAAGACTATAGTCAAAAGAAAGCTCCTCTGAATAGTTTGCATACCACCAATAATGATCTGTTTGGCTGATTCAAGGACCTGTATTAAATAGAAAAGGATTGCTCTTGAGGAATTCTTGTTGAATTTCTTGAGTTCCTTGGTCACTCTCAAAACAATATATTGATGTCAGGTTCTATCACTGAACATTTGGGAGTCACTTTGTGTGAGATGGGCGACTATATAAATACGATAAATAAATCTGTATATGAGGGTATAAAACAACACTGATCTCTAATGAACCATGAATTCTGGGCTTTTAATCGATTGGAAAACAATTCACAGTGCACTGAATGACATTATAGCATATTAAGCAAAATGCTAGCCTCAGAATATAGTGTGAAATGCCCTCTCTTGTATTTTCATTTAACTGCTGGAGGTGGGGGGGGGGGGAGAGAAGGAATACGATCAGCACAAAATAAGGCTTTGCCAGATGAAACCCATGTGGAACAACCAGTTTTCATACACTTGTCCAAATGCATTAAATAGTCATGTAGAACACATGTGACAAGCCATCTTTTGTATTGGGGTAGAATTCAAACTAGCTGTAACAAAAATAAATAAACAAATAGCTTCTGGTTTTCTAAAAGGGCTCAGAATTTCCTAGCCAGAGAAGTCATAATCTCTTTAATTATACATACTTGAAAATAACATTTTCATTGAGATAAATGTGATTATTTATTTATTTTACAACATTTGTATACTGCACCAATCAAAAAAGACCTTGGGTGATGCACAGAAAGACAGCCCCCCACCCCAAACCCACACTAAATCAAATCATAGGTAAATGGTCACCCACAAGAGTAAGGGGCCAGGCATACATCCAGGGAGAATGTGTTCCGAAGAGTGGGGGCTCTATGGAAAAGGCCTGTCTTCTAGCCAACACTCCCCTTAACCTCTTATGAGGATGGGACCTTCTGTAATTCCTCAAGTGGTTATGGTTGGCTCTAATTGTGAGCTCTTTGAGAGGTTAGGGTTACTCTAACTGTAAGCCACCTTGAGTGTTATTTCCAACAGAAAGGGAATATATAGATCTAATAAATAAATAAATAAATAAATAAATAAATAAATAAATATGCTGTTATTGTGATGTGTGAACCCGGACTGAATGAAAGACTGATGCAAGGTAATCTTGATGACCTTTCTCCAGCTTGGCATACCCCAGATAATCTTCCTAGAGTGTGGGGAAGAGAAAATTGCCCAAATCATTCAGAGTTGTTGGCATTCCCTAATTTTGCAATTCTCCCCCAGTTCATACCATCCTATTGCACTGTATCCCACACTGTTCAGCATTTTTCCTCAATTATCTAGAGTTATTTTTGAGAATTTTTCGACAGTGTGGCCTTAAGCTGCTTGATTTTTGAGCGTACACCAGCTGGAAATCCCTTTCTGATCCCAGCCCTTTCCCTGCTTCAGCTGCAGCAATGGCCTGATGCTCTCTCTGGACTGCATGTACCACGTGTGCCAGGAAAGTAAGTGCCACCCCTTTCCTTCTGAGAGCATGTGGTTTCCATTGTTAGACCTTTGTGTGAGTTTCCCTTCATTGATTCCCCATAGTTCCTGGCACCATCCTGACTGGGGCATCCCACAGTGGATGGGTAAAAAGAAAAAGAGAACACAGTTTCACCATTTTTCCTGTCATCTGGGCTAGAGAGGGAAGTTGCAGAACTTTGGTCAATTTCACCTGGTTAAAGGAGAAAGAGAGAGGTCCACCATTTCAGTGTTCCATCAAGGAACTTGTTTAAAAAAAAGCCTTTCACCTTTCTGCAGGTATTGTAAAAAACAAAAAGCAGCCATGGAAGTCAGTGTCTGGATACTCGAGGGAAGCGGGTGTTCGTGTTCACAGTACCCAACTGGAGGGGAGGTATTTGCTTACAATGAAATGAAGAACAAACCATTTGTGCTGGCACAAGTCAGAAACCACAAGTTTTGATGTATTCAAAGCACGGGGGGGGGGGAGCAGGGAGGGGCTGCCTTCTTGGTGAGCCAGGGGCAGGTAGAGGCTGAGATTATATCTACTTACCCTCAAGAATTTATTAGTGACTTGTACTCATGCTGGGGCCAACTGGTCCTGTGATTAGACCTTAGACCTGTTAGAAGTTGCAAGCAAGGGAAGGGTGGAAATTTGCTTTCCAGTTCGTGTTTAAGAGCAACTTTACTTTTAAAATATAATATCGCCTCCCAGTCTATCTAGAAATCCCCAAGGAAGCTTACAATGTATAGAACTATTAAAAAAAAATCAAAATAATAAAAACAAGTATATTCAAAAGCATCCACTTAATGATGTTCTTGAACTATTTCCAGGTTACTTTTATATTTTATTTGCAAAGAATATAGAAAAAAAATACAGATGTAAGGCACTAGATGTCGCTGTCTTATCACTAAGAATGTATATAACTAACAAATTAAGAATATGCTTTGAGGTGTGCTGCCAATTTTATTGCACAATATATTGCGATTCTGAAGAAGACAGTGAACCTTTTAAGTGCTATTAAGTGTCAGTGAAATCAGAGCGATGCCCATCAGTATTTGGTGTAAGAAAATATTAAGTTGTCCTTTATTCCTGAAAGCTTGAGCATTGCATAATGTTCTTTCCCTTTCCCTTTCTCCTATGGACTTGCAGTGGAATATTACAATGAAGCCTTTTTTCATCTTACTTTACCAGGCAAAATAAAATTCTTAAGAAAACTGCTGCTACTCTGTGCAACTATGGACATTTTACAAAACAAACAACTAAAAATGAGGAATTTTTATCGCCTCCTGGCTTAACATCCACAAGTCATGTTAGGTTGATAAAACCTCTATATATGGAAACAGTATAATTCTGAAATCCAAAGGCTGGGCAAAACAATAAGAAAAGGCTGCCACTTTCTCCAGATCTCTTTGAGTAGAAACAGACATATTGTGCTTTACCTTATTCCGTATGCCTCAAATTCCAGAATAATGCAACAATTTCTTCATTTTACAAAAGCCCCTTTACACAGAAACATAGTTCACTCACATTAAAGTTAGATCAAAATCAAAGTCCTTTATTATGGCCAGTGACGAGATGTAAGTACACTTTAGCAACAATATTACAAGGGGAAGGGGATATAGGTAAGTGTGCAATTTCCACAAAGGAGGAAAAGGAGGGAAATCCGGTAAGAGCTGGAGTACCAGACCCTATTTAAAGTACGTAAGGCCAAGGGAATTGCAAGAAGTGCTTAACTGTTAAGTAAGTACAATGATATTTTACTAGACTGTCATTCAGTAATATATTAAGATACTGATATGTTAAAACATTTAGATAAATAAAATTGTAGTAATAAAATACAGAAGTATACACTATGATAATAACATTCTACCTAGAAGACTTGATACCTACTTAGTTATTTATCATAATATAATTTAGAGTTATATAAGAGGAGGAGAGAAAGTAAGAGAAGGGAAAGAAAAATAAAATGGTCCAAGGACTTTGAGCTAACTGGCTGAGTCTGAAGTTAACTCTTGCCTAGTTTTAACTGCTGCAGTGTCAAATTTAGCTACTGTGTGGGTGATGTCACAATTTGAGACTGAAAGATGGGACTGCGTGCAGAAATTGTCCATTCTCCCCAGCACTTGTAGTAAAAGGGGAGTTATAGTGTTGTTTCAAAGGTCCATGCAGAAGTTACACTAAAAGAGGACATGTATTGTTTTGATGTCCCCACAGTCACAAGGGCACATATGCTGGGGTACAGGGATGTTGGCATACCTGCCATATAGAAGCATCAAAGTTAGATTAAAATGTTAGAGGCTTCTAAGAAGGTTTTCTTAGAAGAAACCAATGTATTTTTTAAAAAGTCAAGCAAATGAACAAAAATATGACAAGCAAACACATTTTTACAATAAAATGATCTGGCCTGCACATCATGCTAAGCTGTGGTTCGTTTCAACCATGGTTTTGCTGAATAAGCCTCAGTTGGCTGGGTTCATGTATAGTAAGCCATAAGCCAAGGTTAGCCAATTTCTGAGGGGTCAGAGACCACCACTTAGGAAGTCTGCAGGAAGCTGTTCTCATTCCCTCTTTTAATCTCATCACCCCAAAGTATGAAATTATACCTCTCTAATTAATTTTTTTTGCCTTGATTTTCAGCAAGAGGATTTTAATTTGCTGGGGGTGCAGGTAGGAAGGGTATGCAAGCCACAGATTGCCCAACCCTGCTATAAACCATAAAGTATTATTTAATTCTGGCTTTTTGTGCAATGTGTGAACCCAGCTCCCAATTTTGTTCTTACTGGCTGCCTAAAACAGAGATGAGCTACTGGGGCCTTGTGCTTAGGTGTGATAGCTTTGGTGACCTGCTTGCAATAGATAAAAAGAGAGATAGAGATAATATTGGTAATAATGATCAATAACCAGTTATTAATACTAATGTCCAGATAGCCAGTTTGGTGTAGTAGTTACGACATCAGGCCAGAAACCAGGAGACCAGGAGTTCTAGTCCCGCCTAGGCACAAAGCCAGTGGGTGACCTTGGGCCAGTCGTTCTCTATCAGCCCTAGGAGGAAGGCAATGGTAAACCACTTCTGAAACCTTGCTAAGAAAACTGCAGAGACTAGTCCAGGCAGTCGCCAGGAGTCAACAGTGACTCAAAGGCAGAAATATATACACACGCATGCGCACACACACACACCACACACACAATGTCCACGAATTTCAAACACAGTAGGTCTTTGGTCAGAGCAAATATGATCAAGTTAGGCATTACTATGTTTGTTGCATTTCTACAACTCTGCTTCATAAAATTTCCCAAACATTATTGTTCCTACATGGGGGATAATTCCACACAACAAAATGAGTAAACAGACTCCATGACATAGAGGTTAATTTTCCAATACTTTTAGATAAACCTGTTCTTTACATGTTTACATATAAGAATCTTGATGAAGCCAGATTCAGATTATAAGGCATTTATTCTTGGCCAATTTCAAACATATAATATTAAAAAATATGAAGCTATGAAAAAGCATGAAGGATGGGTGGTGTGATTGAAAGTGAGAGCAAATGCATACTATCCATTAGATCAGTGTTGTCCAAACTTGGCCACTTTAAGATGAGTGGACTTCAACTCCCAGAATTCCCCAGCCAGCATGGGAGTTGAACTCCACTCATCTTAAAGTGGCCAAGTTTGGACAACACTGCATTAGATGATGCGATCTTAGTCTTTTTAATGTTTAACTTATGTCTCATCTCCGTTTCCCATCCCATGAGAAGCCATGGGAAGTTCCCATCCCATGAGAAGCCAGAATTTACCGTCAACAACCAGGTTGACAGAAAACACCCATTTCCCAGAAACCCCCTTCCCTGCCCATGATGCTTTTTCTGCTATCCCATTTTTCTGCTATCATCTTTTGTGGGTGGGGGGGCGGGTGCTGGGCAACTGAACATACTTCCAAAGAAAGTGCAGCCTTACACATTTTTATTCTCTAAGAATCCCTATGGGAAGTACATGGGCCCAAAGGCATTCTTGTAAATCAAGATGAAGCTAGAGGCTCATGTTTATTTTCCATTAATAAATAAATAAGCAAACAGGTTCGAAAAGTTTAGGTCAGGTGGGCAAGATCCTGGTGTGGTCCATAGATATATTGTTCCCCATGGGTTCCATATGCCTTCCATTGGGCTAGCTGACCAGGCATCTTTTGTGCATTTAAAGATTTGGGTTTTTTTGAAGCCATTGATACACAAGTTCTCAAATTTCTGAAGATCTCTGAAGAACCAGAGTAGAGGAGCAAGATATGGAAACACAAGGAGCAGGAGGGTTCTGTCAAGAATGAATGCTTTTCAGGGAGCACTGAGATATTCCTCTATTACTAGCTATGGAGAAGATGAGGCTGGTTTAATACCCAATGTGGTATTGAGCACTGAGATATTCCTCTATTACTGAGCTATGGAGAAGATGAGACTGGTTTAATACCCAATGTGGTAACTACATGCACCATTCCTCCATTAATGGCTGCCATACCCCCTTTCCCCTCAGATTTTGTTTTATGTTTTACATTATTTTCCTCACAAATGATACATGAGAAGCACGCACACTGCAAAGGAAAGCTTCACTTTTATTTCCAAGAAGATCTCTGGACTCCACGTATAGTCAAGAGGTATTCTTAGAAAATAAAAATGGTGGGTAGCCCAAAGCTTTGTTTGGAAGTGTACTCATCAGTTTAGGAAAAAAAAGAGACCAAAGTAAATGAAGTTGATAGAGAGCGTCCTGGAGGGAAAGAGAAAATGGTGAAGAACAAAGCAAATTGATTGCTTTCTGCCAAATGGATGTTTGGGACTAATCATGACCCCATAGCCACCATTCCAGTTATTCTCTCTCAGAAGTCCAAATATTCCCCTCCCCAGCAATTTTATTTCCAAACAGTTTCAATTTAAATAGTAAAATGGCAAGCGGGGGTGTTGGGACAATTACCTGGACTGGATCTTAGTCCTATTGAACAAAGACAATTAAACTTGAAATAAACAAGTCATTGCTTTCAAGATAGCTAACTTTGGCAAGGTTGAGGTAACTTTCCCCAATCCCTTGGTGACCTCCAGATGGGATTGACCCTCATGCTGGTTGGCTGAAGATACTCAGAGATTTCTGCCCAACACATCTGGAGGGCTCCTTGTTGGGGAAGGCGGAGATACTGATTTTCAATGAATGCCTTGTAACTATGCAAAATAAGAACATTTGGCAGAAGTGAAAGCTTTATATCTATGAGTAAATTCACTCCCTGCCAAACTTCCCTCAGAGCTTTATAATCTAACATTTCTCCAAAAGCCTTCCCTGGAGTTCTACTGTAGAGCATTTTGGTTCCAGAAACAGTTCTGCAGAGAAAACAGAATGTTAGCCCAACAGCTGATTTCTATTAATAAGTCCCTTTAAAAAAATAAAGAAAACTACATTTATAGCGCTTGTTAAAAATCACATCAAGTAGATGCATGTAAAATCAGAAACTTCACATAAATATATGTTCACTTTTGAAAGATGATAAAGAGTCTGGGACATCTCCCAAAGCTAGGGAAGTAAGTGATTGCAACAGATAAATTTTCTAGACCTACACATTCAGAGAAGGATGTGTATCCATAAACACCAAATAGGATCCAAAGCTATACCTATAATAAGGATTAAACTAATCCAAAGTAAAATTAATGTCAATCCAGTCAGCCAGTAAGGGCAGCTGGCCATCCAGGGCAAGCAAAGCCTTATTCTAAATTCCATAAGCAGCCACTGAAAGCAGATGTGCACATCTGTCCACTGATACAGGAGGGAGCTTGTCTTACATTCCCTAAAACGTGAAACCAACCTTGTTGGATGGGTAGAGTTATTATTTCAGCAGAAGCAGCTCTGAGGAGGTCAATCTGCAAGGTCCATGGGGAGATATGTAGGACTTGCTGAAACAAGTGATTAATTAGTAAAATGAACCTCTGAACTCCCTACCATTCCTGCAAGAAGTTCAAGTTGGTGTCCATGTTCCTTTCCCCCTTGTTTTATTGTTGAGGGAAAGTGACAGGCCCAAGACATCTATGAATCCCATGACTGGGGATTTGAACCCTGATCTCCCAGTCATGGTCCAGGCACTCTAGCCACTGCTACTGATTGCTGGGACGACCCAGCCTAACACCGTAGAAAAGTTTTGCTAATCTGAATGATGTACGTCAATACTGTACCATCCATTTGTACTAGGACTTTTGGTTTTAAAAAAAAGTAATTACTAATAATTGACACCATAGCATTTCCAAATAGAAAAATAATTGATAGTTGCTGATTTTTTACATCTCTCCTTTCTACAGTACAAAGAATTTGGTCATTTTTACCCCATATCCACAGATCAAGCTGAAATATAACTCTGTGATTGAGCCAGTATAAGGGTAGCAGATCTGGGTTGCAAAACCACAAAGGACCACTAGATGGCAGAAAAGGGTACATAAAACTTTCTTTGCTGCTGTCTAGTGGCATTCTGGGATTTTTTGCAGCCTAGATCTAACCTAGGCTAGTGATGATTAATAGAGATTTCTTGATGCTGTCCCTAACCTTCCTGGATTCATGCATTAGTTGGTTAATTATGGCTTGTTCGCAAGGACTACTCAAACAAATAAAAGTAACTTGCTTTTCTGAAAAGTGTATTATCAGTATACACAATTGCAATTAACTCTGCAGTAAAATGACCCCCAGTTCAGACACTCAAAAATGAAAAAATAATAGATCACTGTAGTTGTCTGTCAAGAGGAAAGGGGAGGAGCAGTGCTTTGAAAATCTGAAGGAGTCTTAAAATGAAGGGATTATCAGAAGCACTTTGCAAAATCTTGGGCAGAAATGCTATCTGCATTTTGTTGAATTCCCACTGAATTCAGTAAGACTGGCAGTCTAATGGATGCTTGCCCAGAAATGTTATAAGCATCCATGGACAGCGTCCCCTGACAAAACTCCAGCATCAGTTTATAAATTCCAATAGAAGAGGATATCTGTAGCTCAAGGTTGAACTGTGGAGTCCTGGGTGCCCTCTGAGCTTGGTGGTTTGCTTGTAGATGTTTCCTTACCCAACTAGGTAACATCATCAGGTAATGAAACATCTGCAAGCAAACCACCAAGCTCAGAGGGCAGCCAGGACTCCACAGTTTATAAATTATTACTGAAATGCCACTGTGACATTTTTTTAGGCACGGTCCAGCTTTCCATGCCCTCTTTTTATATACCACGCTCAATACATTGGTACAAATGCCGCCCCTATGTCTAAAAAACAGAAGGAACATGAAATCTGGAATGCTTTATGAAATCCTGATGCTACTTAAGGTAATTTGAGAAATTGATAACATATTGCTTGAAATGACAGGATAGAATTTTGTTGTCAAAAACTGAGAAGCGACTTAGGTGATGGGTGGGATCCTTCAGTATTTGTTTAGAAATACTGAATTAGTTTTGATTTTTTAAAAAAGTGTCCCTGGAAACTAAATGTATGGTGATTAAAAGCACATGTTTCTAAATTGATGTCCTGGAAAAATCCCAACTGCCTTAATGTCATGCAGCCTAATTTAATTCTCACTAATCGTAGAGTTTGCCAAAACCCATGATGGTGGTGTGAGGTTTGGAGGCAGTGACTGAGAGGTCTGTGGTTGTACCTCAACCTTTAAAATAAGAAATACAATTGCCCCTCCTCGATATCAGAACAGACATCTTCATTCCTTACAAGAAACTATTAGACATGGGTCATAGTTTTATAACAGCTTTCTTACAACTTTCTAGACTTTTATGATATCTCATTCCTTTCATGAAATATCATACTTCATGAAGCTGAAAACTTCACCTCTTTTTACAGAGCTGATTTAGAAATTCAGGAAAAGTATATAAAACATTCCTCAGTGGAAGAAAAGAAATGTGAATATCCTAGGTAAGGCTAGGTTACAAAGAAGAAAGGCGTAACATTTTGTTCAGCTTTGGGAAAGTTTGGACATCCACTCCCTATAACTGATAAGAAATGTACTGTTTGCTGAAAAATAATTCTTCAAAATTCATCAAATGGGTTCAGTTCAGATTGGGGAAAATCTATCTGGGGGAAGCACTGGTTGAAGCCAGAGATGTTACCAACACTTCCTTCCTTAAAAAAAGAAAAAAGAAAAAAAACACTTGAAGTAATTTTGCAATTAAAAAAAAAAGTTATACATCTTTTTTTGAAACATGATCCCTAGGAAGCAACCCAATAATCTGATCAACACAATGCAAAAAAAAAAGAAGTTGAGAAAGCAAAACTGGTAAGAAAGCCAATTCAGCTACAAACTCTCCAAGCTAAATAAAGTTGTTGACTGTAGGAATGGCCATCAGGAGATCATTTGGGAATAAAAGCGCCAACAGGCAGGTGGTTCCAGCTGACTCAAGGAACTAGGTTTACTGTCAGTCTTCCCCAAAACAGTTAGGTACAAGTAATTGCTCAGGAAACTTCTAGGAGAAGAGGATCCAACCTGAAGTTGGCCTAAGGCCAACAGAATGAGCTTTACTGCTGCTTCTTTCCTCAGATTTATTAACCCATTAACAAAGCTTCATTATTATTTCTGTATTACTGTAATTTACGCTACAGCCCAGGACATTTCCTATCTCTTCCAGTGGGTATCGATACACTCTGATTTTCACAATAGCCTTTTCTATTGTGACAATGGAATTTCCTATCTCTTCCAGTGGGTATCGATACACTCTGATTTTCACAATAGCCTTTTCTATTGTGACAATGGAAGGGAAACAACAATTTACTGTGGAAATAGTCTTAGAATGAGTTAGTTGAATCTGTCTAAAAACCCAAACTATTAGTTGTAGCACTTTGTTTGGGATTTATCTTCTATTCATGTTTGATACTCCATAGCAGTAAAAATTGGAGTATAAATAGCAAGAGAATTAAGACATATTTTGGATAGGAGAGGCTAGGTTTCATAAGCCAAAACTATCATAGTGGATTATCCACTATGGATTATCCACTAGCCACTCCTCAACTTGAGAACCACCATAAATTAAATTAATAGATTTATTGTTGTTCAAGGAAATCTCTTTGTCTTTATTTCCAGTGGCAAGTACAGTATTCTTGTTACATAACCATAACTGACAACCCAGCTTAAACTGGTGAAAGTTGCTACAAACTCTGAAACTACTAGAGGTTCCAATGATGGTGTTAGAGCTACAAACATCCTAAACTGAAACTCTGTTTCTTCAGAGGAATTGTAAACCCATCCAGAACGAGCTAAGCCTTGCCTTCTGTTTCAGCCAATCATCTGCTGATACATTTGACTGGACTAAAGTTCAGTTTACTAATGCTGAAGCAGTCCATACCAATTTCAGGCACTAGTCAATGCATGCATTTCTGCTTTCCCTGAGCTTCACCCGAGTCTTCCAAAAAGGAGAAGAAAGTTGGGTGTTATCAGCATGCCTTTATCATCCCAACACAGTGGCTGATCTCACTTAGCAATGGCACTTTGAATAACTGGGATAGAGCAATAATCTGTCAACACCATCTTAGAACATAAGAACAGCCCTGCAGGAACAGCCTGTCTTGTTCAGCAGGCTGACCAGATATAGTCAGGAAGCTAAAAAACACAGATGGGTGCAATCATTCTCTTCTGCTATAGTTCCCTAGCAGCTGTTATCCCTTGAACATTTGTCCTAGCTGAAAAGTGTCCATTGATTCCTACTCTCTATTTTCAGTTCTTTTTCTAGTTACCAATCCGTGAAAGCAACTGTACTCTTAATCTCATGGATGCTAAAAAGAAAAAGAAAAAAGAATTACCATGGCTTCTGCAAAATTAAATCTTGTCTCACTAACTTTCTAGACTTTTTTGAAGGTATCATCCAGCATCTAGACAGGGGTTATTTGATGAACATTGTATCCTTGTATTTTTAGAATGCCAGTGACAAAGCCCCTCACCAAAGATTTCTGAGCAAACTGGTTCATATAGCTAATGGTGAGCCAATGTGAATAAAGTTATCAGCTGTCAGATGCAATTTTAAAAGTTTTTTTGCTGAACAGTTCTTCACTTGCTTAAATTGATTCATTGATCTAATGAAATAAGTATTTTAGTTGTGTTTTACAGTAATGAACCTGGCAGCTAAACAGCAAAAACTGAATCAGCTTCTTATGTTACATCAATGTATATGCCTTAGGAAATATGAATCGTAAACCAATAGATTCATTGTGAAAAACTGTTGAATGGTTTTCCCATTTTCTTCCAAAACAATCGGCCACATGGAATGACTAGTCTGTTATTGCTACCAAAAATGGGTAATATGTGCCAATTTGCTTACATTCCTGCCAAAGCAGTTGAAAAAGACCACAATTTATATAGCATATAATTGTCAGGCCTAGCCCAAGGAACTCCAAGAGACAATGCAAATTCAGTGCAGCTATGTTTATTAGCTACAACCTCTAGCAAGAATCTTCCCAGACTGAAACCCCAGTTCCCAAGTCAGCCAGCCACAACACTGTGAATTCCTCAGGGAGGTGCCAGTCTCATCCTCTTGTATCTCCCACGCTCCTCCGGCGAGCTAAGAAAATGTTTTTCTCCCTGAGCCTGGCCTTCATAATTCCATTCCATCACAATAATAGTGGTAACCAAAGGTAGTATCTTCTGTGGATTATCTCAGAGATCAGTTCTTGATGAATTAATGAAATAAATGTAAAAAGAACACTATGATACAAAGAGTTATAATATTCAGTGAAATCAAATCCCAAATAACATTCCCAGAGTTTTGTAAGACTTTCAAGATAACTTATGCTTTACATAAGTTGTATAACTTTGACAAGAAGTAGTTGTTTACCAGTCTTTGAATATGATAGAGGAACGAGATCTAAATAATTGTGGAGTCCTTGGGGTTCTCTGCTTTCGTTACCCAGCTAGCACTGAAGATGTTACCAGCTGGGTAAAAAAACGTTTGCAAGAAAGCAGCCAAACTCAGAGAACCCCAAGGACTCCACAGTTCAACCCTGAGCTACACATATTCGCTTCTATCTAAATAATTTACAAAGGGATAATTGAACTTGACTTATTAAAAATTGTCACCCAGTTGTGAGTAGACATTGCAAGAGGAGAGCCATGTTAGTCTGGTGATGTAAGTAGAAATACAGTAATGCAGTGCCCTTGATTTGTATCCTAGTGAGATAATCCAGAAGAATACTAAGTTTAATGGTATTAAAATCGCTACAGATATCCAGGATAATTAAATAAATCTCGTCCTTCTCCAACTGATGGTGATTCATCAGCTTAACCAAAACTGTTACAGTGCAAAAATCAGTGTAGTATTTGTGCAAGGCTACTCCATGATCCTGAAGCTCCTGGCTTATTTTTAGAACATTTGGGGGGAAAAAATCATGTTTATTGTGAAATCATAGTTGTGTCTCATAAACCAAGGCAGAATTGTCATAATCTTATATTCTGTTTACTCCTACTGCCTATAGTTATTTCAGTATTTGATTCTCATTAAATGCTATCTTGACTAACTTCTGGCCCAAAAGCCAAGGGGAAAAATTAAGTTGCTATGAATACATGTTTCATTAAATGTTAGTGAAATAATTGAAGTATATTACAACCTTAAAAAATCTTTGAAATAGTGGTTAAGAGAGAAATGGATGCATTATAATTTTGGCGCAACTCAAACTACAGCCTTTTCATTTCTACCTGCTTGCTTTTTCTCCTTTGGAAACTGTTGGTTACCTCTGCTACCAGATCAATCCCCCTGAAGCAATGAGGAATGAAAATCATTTCAGGTTGATTAAGGCAGGGTTCCTCAATCTTGGCAACTTTAAGATGGGTGGACTTCAACTCCCAGAATTCCCCAGCCAGAATTCTGGGAGTTGAAGTCCACCCATCTTAAAGTTGTCAAGGTTGAGGAACCCTGGATTAAGATATTTTTACAGAAGATATGAGTGTATACCTTCTCAGTACCAGAGGCCTATAAAACAAGGTCAGCTACATTAGGGTTGTGTGGGTGTGAGAACAGAATGCAGCTTTTTAATCTAAGAACACTACCCAACAAATCAAACCCAACCACAATATAAAATTAAAGGTTAGCCCTCTGCTGGTTTGCAGGCAAAAATTCCATTGGATTTAATTTAATTGAAATTGTTTCCATTACCTAAAGAATGGAAACCCTGACTAGGGCATCTAATATCTGTCTTTCCCTATAACTAAGTCAAATAGTGTTTAATTTTATAACTTCTTCGTCTTCTAATTAACAGTCTATGGCAATCATGCTTTATTTCCACCAAACCTTTTATTGATGTGATAATAACAGTGTCTGTACTATGTATGATCAAAGTGTAGAATTCAAAGAACATGCAATTTTTATGTATGGAATAACATACTATATTTTAAAGGGATCTATTATGATTTGAAGTAATCCAGGATAATTTAAACTCTATATTATGTGGCCTTTATATGTGGTTTTTTCACTATTGTAAGATACAGACCACATTCATATACTATAGTGTGATTTTAGGATTATATTTATATTAGGATTATAAACCAATAAAAATTGAAGTATTAGTGGACCTGACTACGCTTTATGCCATATGGCTTGCTTTTAAAGTCCTCTGTGTACTGCTGGATCAATTTGTATTTCAAAATTCCCTTAAAGTTGAAGAATGTTCATCCAGTATTAGTTCACTGAATTTTAATAACCCTGCCCATATCTACTCTTTCCTTGGAAAGTCTGAACCTAGCCATTGCCTAGGACCTATGAACTGTTGGCAATTGTCAACGGCACTTCTGACAAACTGAGCAAGTTCTGAAATGTTTAAATCTGATTATAGGGGCCTCTGAAGATCCTTGGAAGCATCCCTGAGACAGAAATATAGGAGAGAGAGACAGAGAGATTATCAAATAAATAAGTATGGGAGAAAATTGAACATTTAATGAGAACTTAAATAATTAACTTAAATAATTTGTGGACTGAAACACAGTTCTTTGTATATATTCCAAATTTTGTGATGTAGTCTGCAATCAAAATTTGCAGAAACGTGCATTCATAGCAGGTAAATATAAAGTCTCCCTCAACATCTAGGGGTTACATGGACAAGTCCATATTGTTTTCCTGACAAAGATATTGAAATTGTTTGCCATTGATTAATGTTCTTCTGAGCAAATGACAAATTGATGCAAATAACACAATTTTGTATTTAACTGTCATTTATAGTTAACGGAACACCTTTCTCTCAAATGATCCATTACATTGCAATAGTACTGATTTTATGAAAATAAGATATGTATAAAGAGCATTCTATTACCGTAGAAATAATTGCATGCAAAAATGTGTATAATAGGGTCAAATTGAGGCTGTAAAATATCTTATTTCTCAAGATCAAGGGCTCTTCCTAGAACCTTTGCAAGTTTTTGTGGGCTCTTTAAAAAATATTCAATTAACTTTCCACTAGTTGCTATGCCAGCATTGTTACATATGAAATCTTTGCAAATCAGGTGGCCAAGATGTCCAGGAAACACACTAGTGTGGTAATGGGGATTTCAACTACCCCGACATCACCATCACCACCTCCATCACCATCATCATCATCTAGATTTGTTATATCTACCCCACTGCAAAAGACTCTGGGTAGATTACATCCAATATACAACTTTAGAAAATTAAAAACATAAATATAAACCAAAGGAATGCTATGGAGGTAGTAGACTAGGACTTCAGTAAGGCTTAAAGTTGAATAAAGATAAAGTTAACCATAGCTTCCTTCTTGATCAAACAGAACAATGTGGGATGGATGGTCTGCCTACCAGATGGATTCACAGTTGGTTGAACAACCATATCTAATGCATCCTCCTTGATGGATCTATGTCTACATTAGAGGGAAGTATGCAGAGGGATGTCCTGGGCCCAATGGTCTTCAATTTTTTTTTATAAATTACTTAATTGAGGGGATGGAAGGTGTTTATCAAATTTGCAGATGACACATACTGGGGGGCTGGGGCTGGGGATTGCTAACACCTCAGAAGACAGGCTCAGTGTTCAGAAGGATCACGATAGCCTTGAAGATTAGCTCTGTTTGACAAAATGATGTTCGGTGATGAGAAATGGAAGGTTTTGCAGTTAGGTAAGAAAAATCAGATGAACAGGTACAAGATAGGCACTACCTAGCCTAGCAGTAGCACTTGTGAGAAGGATCTGGGTATTTTTATTTTTATTTATTTTGTTTATAAATCAAATTTTTCACCTCCCATCTCATTAAAAAAATGAATTTGGGCAGTTTAGAAAGCAGGGTATCCTGCTAGACCACTGATTAAGCATGAGCCAACAGTGTGTTGTAGCTGCCAAAAGAGCCAATGTATTCTTGGGCTGCGTCAACACAGGTATAGTGTTGAGATCACAGGAAGCGATAGTTCCACTCTGTGCTGCATGATCAGAGCGCATCTGGAATATTGTGACCAGTTCTGCTTGTCACAATACGAAAAGGATGCTGCGGAACTAGAAAGTGTAGAGAATAACAACAGAGATGGCAAGGAGCTTGGAGACTAAATATTATGAAGTATGGTTAAGGAACTTGGCATGTTTAGCCTAAAGAAGAGAAAAGTAAAGGGAGACATGATAGCAGACTGCCAGTACTCGAAGGACTATCACAAGGAAGAGGGTATGGATTTATTCTCCCTGGCATCTAAGGCTAGGACAAGAACCAATGGGGGGGAAGCTTTACAGATTGAGGTCCAAACTCAAAAGACAGAGAAAGCTCCTGATCATGAGATGTTAAGCAGCAAGGTTGCCTCCTGGAGTCATGAGTGCTCCATCACTGGAGCTTTTCAAGCAAAGGCTGGACAGCCATTTGTCTGGGATGATATGAAGATTCCTGCCCTGGGTAAGGACAAGAAGATATCCAAGGTTGCTTCCAACCCTATGATTCTATAAGTTGCTTGCTGGCTTGGTGAACATAGGAGTATCCAACCATCCAAATTCAACTATGGGATTACACAGGAGGAGGCAAGAGATGACATGTATGTCACAACATTGCAACACAAACTCTGCCCCTTACCCAATTGTGAATAATATCATAATGCAAGTTATGAAAGAGCAGAAAGATGCCATCATGGTTAGAGACAGAGAACTATGAATGCAAACCTCTTTCAGTATGCCCAGGTATGTCCTTTTTTACCCATACTACCATTACAGAAGCTCCTGGTGATGGATTTCAATTCCATCCATGGGGCATGGAGAGCTCCATGATATCCTATGGCATCAGGATTCCCACCCCACCCAAATTATAGGGCTGAAAACTAAATGTATGATCTTAGTTTGAGCTATTGTTGCTTTTGCTGAAAAGAAGATAATATAATACCAGTGCAGGGACATTGCAATGCCAGGAAGAAGACTTTATGATCCTGTCTGATTTTATTTTTTTCTTTTTGCTGCTTAGATTTTTTAAATATAAAATAGTGAGGCTGGAATGCTGCAAAACAAAACCTTAATCTTTAGCAACATTTTATTTTCAAGTATGCCTTCTTTAGACACCCTACAGATATTTGCAAAAAATGGAAATGATGGATGACTGCAATCCTGTTTCATTTGGAAGTGTGCCAACCTTACCATAAAGATGGCAGGTATCTTGAGGGCTGGGGGATGGGGATAAATAGGATGTTGGAGTATAAACTGGCACGCTGGAAGGAATGCTGAAGTGTGAAGTGGAGGCTGCAGGCAACTGCAGGAACCACGTTTATCGGTTTGTTGGTCACTTCCAACTTGTTGCAACCTAATGGACCTCAAAAGTTTGCTACTGATAAGTGAGTGTTTTGTCAAAGTCCCTGTGATGGGTTCTCAAACCTCCCATTGTGCTCATTGGTCCAAAAATCTTTCTATTTCAGATTTTGCTCATTTATTTTTCACAGGACACCAGCAGCTCTGATAACTCCTTCTCACTTCACGGCTCAAAATATGGAAACAGTTGGCTTGCAACATTCTGAAGAGAGGCTCCCGCTGACTGTGGCTTGCTTTCTCAGCAAAATGGTGCGATTACAGCTCCTCATCTGTGACCCCATCTGTGTAAGAAAGACGCTTCTGGTGTGCGTTGAGAGGGTGAATGAATTAAATCGCTTGGGTAGACCAAATCTGTGGGTCATGATGAATGCTTCAGTGGAACGACTTTGAAAGTCTAAACTCTTGAACTGAGCCCCGAAATTCTTTTTGCTGTGATTTGTATAAACATTTTACATCCTGCAAACTTGTGCTCCTACTAGGCTGAGATAAGATTAACTTATGGAGCTTGGAAGTGGGCAAAAATAGCTTCACTTATAACCTTGAAGCATGTTTTCACTCCTTTTCAGCAGACCATTTTACATTTTATCTGCAGAAAAGTAATATCCTGTTGTAACGTTAAAGGGTTGTTGGGAAATTTAATAAAGCCAGTGTAACACTGGCATAGACTTCAACTTACAGCATGGCATTTTATTGGCTCAGCCCGTGTCAATGGGAGAAAAAATCATTGCTATTGATCTCTCACCATGACTTTTCAGTTCACTAAACAGAACATTACAGGACAACATGACATTCAAGAGAAATACTAATGTCAGATCTCAATTTATTATAGGGCATTGAAAGGAATGGCTGTCTGAGTTTTAGGGGGCTTGGAGAAATGTTTCAGCCAGGAGATAATGAACTTTGGAGGACTTTGTCCCCTTGTTTGTACCAGAGGAAAAGTTTGAAGGAAGACCATATCCTTAACTAGATCTAGCTCTCAGGGAGGATATTATTAGCAAAAGACATCATTGCCCTTATCAGAGTAGGGAAAAAGGGAAACTGAAATCAAAATTTTTAATCTCTTAATACAGAAGCAAGTTGATGGCTAGGGAGTAATGCTGACATAGGGCTAGGAGGACTTCAGAAAGGTAATTTTACACTTAAATAAAGAGCTAGATCTACTGTGTGTCTGTCTGTCTGTCTCAAGATGACTCAATGGACACCCTTGGATCACAGTCATTACTGGAACAATACTATCTTTTCCTCTACCAGAACATTAACATCTAATTGCTACTACCTGTTTGAATTCCAGCTGATTCTGACTAGCAGATTCACCAAACTGTTCTAGTGCAGACCTTGCCTCCTTTACAAAAGAGAATATGATCTGAGAAAAAAAAAATTACAAATTGATTAGTTAAGGTAGGGATGGATGGTTAGATGGATAGATAGATGAAGTTGACTGCCCTAGTTGGATAGTCCATAACATCACAACTAAATGGCTACATCCATCTTTGATTCTTGTTGTTATATTCTTGTCAGAGTAAATCCAAACCCTTTTTCTGCAAAATAAAATACAAATCAGGCCCTCAAAGTTTCCAGTTGTTGGCCAATTGACAGTACAAGTTTGCCTTTGGCCACTCATTAACTAATAATGTGCTGACATGATATTAATGAAGAGATAGGCTTTTTCTTGCTACCATCAGTGTCATAAAGTAACTTCAAATGGGCTCTATTCGGTTTGGATATCTTCACTTAGAATATTCTCCCATTTGTACTCTAATGTTTTGTCTAACTGTTGATAGTTTTATTATTCTTAGTACCGAGGAGCATGCAACTGAGTCATCACAGGCTTTCTTATCCATAGATCATCTTTTAGCATTTCCTTAAAGTTCAAATCCAGTGTGTGTCCTGCCACATCTATGTTTCTCATGGTAGTCAGAAATACTGGAGTAGAGAGTAAGGAAGATACTTGATGAAGATATGCAGGAACCATCACCTAGGCAAAAGGGGCTGAAACATTTTTTAAGTCCAGAACTTTGAGATAACGTTCGGAAGTACCTCAGGCAGATGCTTCCTTGATTCACTGAATTAGGAGGAGGAGAAGGAGGTCAGATTTGCAAGATGCCATCTTTTATCTTTTTTAATTCCTTTTAATGGATTGTATTGTAATTTTTTTGTTTTGATTGTTATGAATCAGGCGGTATATACTGTAAGTTTAATAACAAATTTAATTTAATTTGATTTTGTTATTGTAGCCAATCTTAATAAAAATAGTTTTAGCCCTCCTGTAAAGTTGATTGGTCTACCTAGTGGGGCTGGCAACTGGGTTACTCCACATAAAATAGCCTTGGCATGCATGCTGAAAGTCCTCAAAGCTCAGCACCCATTCTTAGCACCACCTGACATTAACTGTCAGCATAGATCAAGACAAGAGATGCTAGATGATTGGGTGAAATATACTTCAGCACAATCTCCACGTTTTCTCTATTACCCAATACCATGTATATAATTATATACTATATATTTATATAGTATGAGGAAGTTGTACAGCATAATTAGACTTGCAAGATTGATGTCAGCCCCCTGTCGTCAACTCCATGGGAAGACTAAAACTACTTTTATCGAGATTGGCTATAAAACAAGAATCTTGCAAGGTCTGATTATGCTGTAATTCCTCCTCCTACTTATAGTTCAGTGAATTAGGGAGGCATCTGTCTGAGTCAGTTCCAAATTTTATCTGTCTGTTGTGGACTTAAAATATGTTTTAGCCTTCATTGCCCTGGCAACAAAGCTCGCATATCTCCATCAAGGCTATCTTTCTTACTCTCTGCAGGCACGCCTCTGGGAGCAGTGGGGAAGATACAAATGATAAATTAAGGAAGTGACCTGGATACTTTTTTCTTATTGGATTTACTTGTTAAAGACCTGAAGAACTCTGTGTGATGGGATAAAGAAGAAATGAAGAGAAATCAAATCTTACAACAATATTTGAATGAACTAAAGATTAAGACTGAAGTAAAAGGAAGGGATATAAAGTTGGTTTATTTGATCAAGGTTAAAACAAGATATGTTGTTACTTCTGGCAACCTTTTATGGACTTTCTGCTGACACCAGGACTAAAAAGATGATGTTTTGTGGATTTGCCTATAGCTAAGGGGTGGGATATGGGATGAAGAGATAACTGACTGTAACCTTAGAGGGGGTGAAGAGTCACTAAATTTGTTTATACTTCTTGTGATGAAGGTTGGAAATCACTTTTTTACATATCTATTTTCTTTTTGTTTATTCTACTCTTACTTTTTTCTTTCTTCTCTCTTTCTTTTTTCCTTTTTCCTTGCACTTTTTACTCTTTCTCTTCTCTTTCTTTAAGTTTAATTTGTATTAGATTTTACTGTTATAATCAACATGCTTTATAAAAGAATATATGCATGTGTGTGTGTGTATATATAAATATATTCTTATATCTTTTATTAAGAATTTTGATTACAATGCCAGATCAAAGAGGACCATCATATTGCAAACTTGATTCTTAAGTGGGAATCTTCTGGAGTTGGCATACCTCTTGAATCCCTGAATATTAGTTCCCTGAATCAACAATAATTCTACTCCTGCTCAGAAGTTATATTTGTATTTTCAATGTATTCCATCCTACATGGAGAGTGCAATGGGCAGTCCTTCCCCTCCTTTTCCTGCGGAACCTTTATGTGCAGGGAAATACTACCATGTGAGCTGAAACTAGGCTTCCCACTGCAAGCTATTATGCTCTTAAGTATGGAGATGATTATTTTGCTTCTATCACCAGCACAACTAAGAGGTGAGGGGCTGCTCACTGCTTCTCCCATGTTGAATTTAGAATGTGAAGGTAAGTGCCTGAAAAGGTCTTTCTTCTCCATGTTAAGCTCTAGGTTCTTCTGCCACACTCGGTCCTTTACAGCCTGAAGAGGTACATAGGCTTTGAAAATTTTAAATGCAAAAATTCAGTTAATACCCTTGCCAGAGCCTTATCATCCATATTAGCTTCACTGTTATCTTATCTTTTTGTTCTGCAGCTTTTCTACTATTAATGAACCTCAGTTTTAATATGCCAGCTAGCACAGTGTTAGTCTTCTGAGAAAGGGACAAACAATTCAGGCTATACCTCTACACAGGTCAGCTCTTGTGCGCGTATAAGCTGTTCTCTCTTCCCAGATAATAGTAGCACATCAATCTGATAAAAATGTAAGTAGCTGGAGGAAGGTGAAGCCAGACTTTGGTCTCTTTAAACTGTCATGGCTGTATTTTCTTTAGCTTTTGAAATGTTCCCAAAATGTCAATTTATCTTCTTTCAGATCTGTTGAAGACAGTTCCTGAATCCCAACACAACATTCACATAGACTGATATTTAATACAAAACTACAGGGTTTTTCCAGTTCCAGAGATTAGAGAAACTTTATAAAAACTACTTCAGAAGAGTGAATGGGCAGAAAAGATTGTTCTTGCGACAGCAAAGATTTAATCCATGATATTAAGAATCAATTAAGAATTAATATTCTGTGAATGAAAGTTAGGAGACCAAATAGAACCTGATTCTTGGGGTTACCCCTGAAATGTCCTTTCACTGTTTAATATAGTTGTTCTTATTCTTATTAGCATAAACTGGGCTTGCCAATCAGGTTGTAAATGTGAAGGGTTCAGAAAGTAAGGCAATCCATTTTATTATTGCATTTCTTTATTTTTTACATTCATAACAAAATTCACAGGAGAAAAGTAGCATAACAAATAATATAAAACTATCAACCAACTCTATTAAGGACATATAAAAATAGCAGCCAATTAAAACAACATTCAATTAAAATATGGCCCAAAACACAGCAAGTAGAGAAAACAAACCATTTCTATAAGACAAACATTAAAACAAACAAACAAATGCTTGCTTGTTGACAGATGGACAATCAGTAGTTTCAGTGTCTTAGCACAACCAAACTAACAGTGGTTCTTTCTCAAGCCAGTAATAAATGCACATCAATACATGGTAGAATGGAAAGATTTCTCCATAAGAACTCGACTCAGCTCAGCACCAGGTTTGTATGGGAGAAAACAAGGGAACAGCAATTGGGTGCATCTTGATCATCTTGACTTTATTGACTTTCTAACTGTGGACACCCTGATGACAATGCTGCAATAGTGTTAAAATATGCTGTTTTAATGATCTTCTTTATTAAAGCAGCAGCACCTTTCTTCTGGCTTGCACAAAAATCTGAAAAAGGGTGTGCATGCCTCAGTGAATAGCAGAGAAGTGCTTGCACCCTGATGTAGTTCAAAACATTTCTTCTGAATTGTTTTCAAAACATGTATAGCTGTAATGTCTATACAACATTGTAGTGTCCATCTTTCTGCTCCTTAATTTGTCCAGGTCAGCCTGTCCTAGTCTGGGACTCTCCAGGTGTCTTGGATTACAACTCTTATCATACCAGTTTGTAAAACGAAGGCCATACTGGCTGAGAATGATGCCATGGCTGACCATAGAGGAACAGAAGAATTTCTCTCTCTTTCTTTCTAATAAAGAAAAGCCTAATTATAAGTGAAATTGTATGGTACCATATACAAACCAAAGTCTTTTGAGGGTTAGATGTACAAATGTTAGGGTTAACACAAAATGTGCTTCAACGTGCCCAGTGGTGGCAACTGTACTACTACTTTACTTAAATGATCCCTTTGTCAAAAAGTTCATGTTGTTAGGAAGTTTGTTCTAACTTTCCCTGCAAACTTGCCTTCTTACATCTTAAGACCATTATAAGGTATCCTGAACTCTGCAGTGAAAAAGGAAAGGTGGTGCATTCTTCTTTATGGCATCTCTTTAGTTTCTTGGAGAATGCCTCTACATTCCTCTTCCATCTTCTCAAGGTAAAGACACACAGTGCTTTCAATCTCTCCTCACAAGTCTGCTTGTTTCTAACATCCTGATCATCTCTGAAGCCTACAAAAAAAGTTGCCTCAAAAGTTGACTGGCAGCAGCTGTCCAGGATTTCAGAAACAGGACCTTCTTCTCGTGCTTTACAAGGATACATTAAGGCCTAGGACATACTGCTCATTCATTCGTCCATTTATTTTATATGGCCGCCCATCTTAGATACGTGATTCTGGGTGGCTAACAATAAAGGATATGTTCTGTTACCAAGCACCAGACTAAGAACTATATAGAGTTATATTGATCTTAAGCTACTTTCTGTCCTCCAGCTGTGCTGCTGGGAAGGAGAACATTTTAAAATATGGTTGTTTTTGCAAAAAGGTATGGGGGAGAATAAAACCGCAGGGAACAGAGACAAGCCTTATTTCAGTTAATGCAAGGAGCAGTCAATGAGCCCGAGATCATGGATGCTATCTAAGGTGAGAAGCTGAAACTGTTGACAAGGAAGGCAGCTGTTCTGCACCTTTTAGATACACCCCTGCAGTTAAGTGGCTTGTTTTACTGCAGTCAGGAACTGACTACATTGTCCTCAATCACCAAAAGTTATTTCTGGGATCCTTAAATATCTCTATTCTTTTTCTTCTGCAGATTCTTTTGAACGATAATCATTGGTGCTGTCAAAATTGAGGGGATCCTGGGCAAAATATTCCTATTGAGAGCTTCATTCACAGTCCTAGTTTCTCTAACATCCATCCTCAGCTTTCTAGCCTCCTCAGGTACTCTTTCCTAATGTTCCCACACATGCGCACACATAGAATTTTTTTTAAAAAAACAGAGTTGTGTATGAATGAAAGTTATGCAGCATCATTGTTAATGATGATCCTCCTCTCCCTCAGTTCTGATTTCAATACTCCCTTTTTAACTAGAGAACCTTTCGTTCTCTCTCTCTTAATTTTCATCCTCAGAATTAAAAGTTTAACATTTACACGCACATATTTTATTGACAACTGACGTTACTACTGTTGTCCACTCTAGCAAAGGAAGTAGAGTGAAACTGGTCTCAAGAGCAAGTTTCATGGAGGAAAGGCTGTGAAAAAGCACCATATGTGAGACTAAGGAATGTGTTTGTTCAATATTAAGACAAACTAAACAATATTTATGCTTTCAGATACATGGGCAAAATAATACAGACAGCTGTGCGTGTTTGCTTTCAAAATGTATTGTACTCTTATACTGCCCATTTCTCCTTCCTATATTTTCAGACATATGAAAATGTGGAAAGAACTGATGGGAAAGCATCAGAGGGTTACACATGAAATGAGACTTTTGGATTCCAGCCCTATAATGTTCTGTGTTTATTCATTTAAATGGGTGGGGGAGGAAGATTTTGGTGGGAGAGGATCACATCATATTCTGTGGAGGACACAGGGTCACAAACTGGGTGGGGCCACATTACACATGGCTAAATTTTAGTACAGTTTGGAGGCTCTTCTTTCTTTCTAAAATATTCTGGGCCTGTTTCAGGCCTTACATTACAGTTTTTATGTTTCCTATCTCATGAGGGCAGGAAACTGCACATCAGTTTTCAGCAATCATGGTCAAAGAAGGCTGTGAGGGTTGTGCAAAGAAAACTTAGGGAGGTTGCTTATCTTCGATGTAAAGTATTTATTCCTTAATCTTCAGCCTGAAAGGTACTTACGGGGTTATTCTTATTATTGGTTAATAAAGCATGCCCATAATCTTGCATTGTTACTCAACTGCCTGTATACATTGTAGTTCTTGCAGACTTGCTGAAGTTAATATTTCTAGAAGTTTCAGTAAAGGAAGCAGTAGAAAAGGCTCCTCTTGACTTGAGGTCTTTTGGTTAATCAGCAGAAATAGCACAATAGTGGCAATGAAGTAGGTGCATTTAAAAAAGCCTCTCATCTTATCTCTGGAGGGGCAAGGGGTGGGGAGAAACAGCAATAAAAAGGAAGGATAATGCCGAGCAGACTGCAGTGAATAACCATTAAGAGAAAAAGGTCATAGAAGGATAGAAGATCAATGTGTTTGATATACCCCAGATCAGTATTTCTCAAGCTGACTGGGGAATTCTGGGAGTTAAAGCCCACATACCTTAATGTTGCCAATGTTGAGAAACCCTGCTATAGATGATTGGATGTTATAGACAAAGAGACTTCAACAGTTTTGTGAGGCAAACAAGATGGTTGCTGGAAAAAGTGCCTGCTTTTACTGAATGTGATATGAGGCAAAATATAAGAAGCTTAATTGTCCTACCAAAAATTGCCTCCTTATTCAGCTTTGTAGAACTAATAAAAATAATACAAAAACAATTGGCAGCAAAACCATTACTTCTTGCAGCATCCTCCAGGTTCCATAAATTAAACTTTAATTAAAAATTACAAGGGAAAGTCCAGGGCAGCATACGCAGCTGAACGTAAAAGAATGTTTGAACACTGCACATTAGGCAATTTGGCAAAGGTGCACTGAGAGATTGGCTAGCCTATGGAATTCTGAAAGAAAGCATTTAACATTTCAGAGAGCATTAGAAATTGCTATTTCTATGGAAATTGCTACAGGAGGCACTATAGATCTCCAGTTGGGAGTAAAACAAAATGTAAATAAGCCAGCAATAGCATATAGAGCGTAGCAGTTCAAAATGAACTGAGCTGTCATTGTAACAGAGGTTCACACTTGCCATCTCATGTAGAATTAAAGGAGAAACCTGCAGATAATGCAATGAAGTGAGACATATTCACAGCAAATCATTTGCTAAAGATTAACAACCAGATCCCTACTTTAAAAGAAATCCATTAGCACATCTTATAATGACGAATTTGGTAATGAAATTGAAATAAGCATAGTTGGAAATCTATAGCATGAAACATGAAATAAGGTCAGCAATATAGTTCATACTAGGAGTGAATGACCAAATGATATCAATGCAATTGGGCCCTGGTTCTGCTGTATCAGTTGTAGCATGAAACTGAGCAACATTTCAGAAATGCTAAATAAAAGCCATCAGGAATATAATTAGAGAGTTATAATGGAGAAAAGATCATTCCCACTAGAGTGATACTGATAACTGTAAAATGCAATAACCAGAAAGTCGTGTTGGACTTAAGTCAGTGTTGTCCAAACTTGCCCACTTTAAGATGAGTGGACTTCAACTCCCAGAATTCCCCAGCCAGCCATGGGGACTAACATGTTGGAGTCACAACTGGCTGAAGAAGGTGCTACTGGCTTGTAGTTCCGTCAAAGACCTGTATAGTACATTTCCCTATCATGGATATCACTGAGAATAACTGAAAAGTTCATTGGATGATACTGTGTCTTTCTTCAGAGATGGCATCAGTACACTCAAGCACAGAAAATATAAAATCGTGTTACAGGAAAACATCACACCTAAGTTTCATGAAGCATGTCTCAATATGGTTTCCATATACCGTAAGCAAAAAGGTAGGAACTGAACTGAGTTGGATGAAAGCTGAGGAAATTAATTCAGTGGTTGATTGGAGCCCAATCAATATATGGTTCCAGTAGATAAAAAGAATGAAACTATCAGGATTTGGGGTGATTTCAAATAACAATTAATCTACTATTAATGCATTATTCAATAACTCTTGCCTAGAACAAGACATTTTTGCCAACCTCTCTCAGGGGCTTTGGTAAACAGCCATGGCCCAAGTGCTACAAGGCTGTCCAGGAGTCAATTTCTATTTAGATGACATCATAAAGTTCAGCTGCATCATAGAGAAAATGATGAGTGCATCTATAAGTCCTCAAAGCAACACTGCAGAGATTGACAGACTATGGCGTTAAAACACAACAAAACAAATGTGACTTCTTTAAAACTAATTGTGGTGGATATAAGTTTAAAGGAGCCAGAAATGTTTCCAGTATTATCAACAATAGCCACAAATGCTGTATTGCGATTACTCCTTGAAAGAACAGGTTTTCCAGAACAGTTAGTGAATGAGAATGGAAAATTTGTAGCCAAAGAATTTCAGACATTTCGGGGGGGGATGATTAGACAGATACTCAGATACAAATAGATTGGCTGAAATTGTGGTTCAAAGTTTTAAGAATGCTTTGTAAACAATGTCTGGAGAAAACCCTCACACTGAATCAAAAGTGTGCACATTTTGCTTCTTGCAATGAGTACGGGCAACAACAAATGACACACTACCAATGTTGTTCTTAGGTCAACATTCAGACAAATAGCTGAAACACGGAAGCAATCCTCTGATGCTGAAACAATACTTCTTCATTGATCATACTTCATCGGAAAACCGGTCATCTCAAGAAAGAAGTAGACCTCTTTTTGTGTTGTAGAGATTGTTTCCAGTAACTTGTGGAGACAGAAAATTGACTAGTTGAAGAGAACAGAGGTATAGAAAGAAGCAATTGCATCTGATGTAATTAGGGACTTAACTGTAATTCCTGAGTTATCACTAGCAGCACTTACCCCAAAGTAGACACACAATCTGTGTATGTCCCACTGTCTCTAATATCATTGGACAGACCCAGCATTCCCATTTGTCCTAACAAATGTCAATACAAAACTTCTATATAATAAGGTCTGTATCTTGGCAGAGAGGGATGTAGTATATCGGATTGTTATAACTGATTGATTAAGCATATCTGTGACCTGGCATTATTGTTTGATTACCTTGGGCTACCTATATATGTATTGTATTTCTTGAAGACTCGCTGGAATTAGTTCTTCTAGAAGTTTAATAAAACAAGCAGCAGTAAAAACTGCGATCCAGTGTCTGTTATTTGATAGTAGAAAATATACAGCACAGAATAATAAAAATAAATGGTGAATCGGTTTCCCCCAATACAAAGATAAATAGTTCTGCTCATTTTCCTCATATGGCAGTTGGGTCCAATGTCCTTTGTGTGTGCAATGGAGAAAGGGTCTTGGAGTTTTAACTGATGTGAGTGTGAATGTATAGAATCACGTGGCTGCAAGCAAACAAGGAATACACAGATTTAGGTTGTTTCAAGAGTATAGTTTCCACATCTTAGGAAATGATAGTGCCATTCTATTATGCATTGTTCAGTTCCTACGTTGAGTACTGTATCCACTCATGAAAGTCGCACTCTAAGAAGGATTTAGAGACATTGGAATGCCTTCAGAGAATGATGGTAAAGATGATTAGGGAGTGTCAGCCCTTTGAGGTAGTGCAGACAGGAAACCAAAACGATGAGTACTAATACTACCTTTATTGTAAGGTTATAATAACAGAATTTTGCAAGTGTGAAAGCATGACCCCCCTCCCGTGCCTTTACTTTCCAGAGAACTAGGGAGGGTCCCTTCTGAGATGCTTTTGCCATCTCTATTCCTTCTGTGGGCCTAGATGTCTCTTATCTGACCATTGCCCTTACTGTGGCACTTCCTCCCTGTCTCCCCAGGTTATTCTCACAGCCCATTATAGAAGCCAGAAACTAAGTCCTACAAGGAGAAAATACAGGAATGAACACTGAGAAAAGATGACCAACAGGGGATATAGTTAATGCTGGATTGTTCACTGGGCCCACTAAACACAATGCTAAGGGCCTACAAAGCTACCTAGGGTTACCAGACATCATGCAAAAGGAGGACATGTCCTCCTTTTTGTCCTCAGGTCCTCCATCTGGCAGGCATAGCCTTAAAATCAAATATTGTCACTCTTTAAGTGTCTTGAGGGGGAGTCGTGTTGGACTGTTTTCACAACAATAGTCATTGAAACTTCAGTGTATTGTGATCTTATAAATTGTCTGCTTTTTTCCCCCCTTCATCCATCAACAGACACAACAGCCTAGATTTGTGTTATTTATTTCCTGATTCTGGCAATCAGCTTCAATCCACCTCCTTCAAGTATGTGATCCTTCTAGTCTATAGATCACCTGACTCATCACAAGTTTCTATGGTGAAATTTGAAACACGCATCATCGTCAACTTTATATTATCACTAGCATATCTTCTGAAAATAAAGATTTCTTGGAAAAATATTGCAGTTGAAAAACCAGTCTTTCTGATGCTGGAAAAAGTAATTTCATATACATGTAGGCAAAAGTACTTTTTTTCCCCCAGTTTTTCACTGTAATTTCTGTTGTAAATGCCAAGAAATTTAACCAGCATATCCCAATTTGTGTTCCTGTGCTTAGGAAGAGGTTGGACGTAATGGCCTTAGTGATCCCTTTCAACTGTTTGAAATGGCTGTTGTCTGTTTCTTTTTCATCTTTTCTTCCTCACATCCTAGAATTAATTGGTAGCCTTAGATTTTTTTGTATGTTTATATGATGGCGTAATTTTAATTAAACAACTATTGGGTAGCATATTTCACCAAGAATGCATCTTGGTGTATTTGCATTTCCTATGTATATTAAACTGTTTCCATATGGCTCTTTGTTAAAAAAAGTATCATAGAGTAGTTTTGTCACTTCAAATTGCCATGCAGTTAGAATAAACAATACAAATCATATAATTATTACTTTTTTCAGCTAATGTAGTGTTTTTCAATGTTCTTTCCATTGTTTCTGCTTTTTTTTTCCTTGAAGAGCTTATTCTCCTTTCTCTCCTCTTCACAGCTGGACTACAGTTTCATGCCAAGCAGGAAAAGGCTTTGTTCCAAATATGAGAACTTAAGCAAAATCTCACATTACATGGTATTTTGAAGCAATAGCTATATAGAAATTCATTGTGTTCATTTTACACTGACCATTTTCTTAGACACCCTGAGAATAATCCTGTAAGGTTGATCAGTATTATTATTTTGACTAAAGTGGAGACTGAGGAACAGGATGATGGTGGCTTCCAGAGTACTATCTAATTAGTTTTTAGCTGATGTAAGACTGAACCTAGAAATTTTCCAACTCAAACTCTTAGCTATTACACCATACTGCCCTGTCAGCTAGAAATAACTGGCAAACTATAATAGAGAGGGCCACAAATTTGAACTAGTAGACTGCAAAATTCAATCCTCATGTATATATATATATTTAAAAATATCTGTTGGTTCTAGTGGCATTCTTTTAAAAAAGTCCATGTGTCTTTGGAAGGGGGAATAATTTTGCAAAATGAGGAGCTGGAAATGGGAAGAATTAAAAAGGGGCAGAATGTTTCTAACAGGTGTGGTATAATGACTAAGAACTACATTTGATCTTATCCCAAGGGCCAAGAAGTGATATAATGACTCAGAGAAATTATTCAGAGCCTCTTTCTCTCTAAGATCATCTCCATTCTGCACTTTCTCTGTTAAGAATCTGAAAGAGAGAGTGAGCAGGAAAGAAATAGTATTGGGTGATGATGATTTTAAGAGAAAACAAGTATGAGATGGCGATGATTTTGTTTTATAAAAGTTCATATTTTTGTAGACATATTATGAATCTGTATTGCAAAATTCAGAAACATGATCCATCTGATGTTCTAATCTGCATAGGATAATGGTCCACTGAAGAAACAGCCCTCTCGTTTCTATGTTCCAGCCTAAGTATCTTTAAAAGTAATCAAGTGAGAAAGGATTTGATTAACTAAAAAGTCATCCTGATGGGTCAGATGCCAAAGTTAAAAAGATGGCTAATTTTAATTCAGTTCAGCAGGAGGCAGCATCTGGCTGAACCTGTATGGGTTTGGAAGCTAAGAAGTGTTACACCTGGTTCATACATGGATGAGAGAATACCAGGAAATACTAAATGATACTGGGGAAGATGAAAAATAATTTGGAAGATTAGTAGATCACTTGCATATTACTGACAACAAAACTGCATAGACATGCTCCTGAAATCCCCAGCAAGTGAATTGGACTTTCAAAAGTTATTTTAAGTTATTTTAATGTAAAGGAGGCATTTCTCCTTTCTCCTCTCTCTCTCTCTTTCTCTCAGGAGAAGAAGAAGAATCTGAAATTATTATTATTATTTATTGAATTTATATGCTGCCTGGCTCCCAGCAACTCCCAGCGAAACCCAGCAAGTGGTTTACAACTGTTAAATTGTTAAAACATTTAAAAACAATGTTTTAAAGAACTAATGCCTATAGTCCTTCTGTTTTCATTCTCAAGCAAATGTTTGTATATTAAAATCACATCACTTTATGATTGCTCTAGGACATTTAATAAATGTTAATATTTTTTATTAAGATAACACTGTCCACAGTGTTATCCATATTTTAAAAAAAATTAGCAAGGGTGAAATGGGCCATGGAACAGCTTTCAGTTGTGTACGTTTTGTGGATCAATGGGAAAAATTATGATGAAGGAAGTTTCAGCTGAGACTTGCCACACATGGAATGAAAACATAAAGATATGATTGATTCAGTCATGCCTGACTTCTGCTGATTGTATCCATGCAATTTTCTTGGCAGCATTAAGGAACTGGATTGCAGTTCCCTTCTCCTGCTATTTTTATTTTTATTTTTATTATTTTATTTTTCAGTCAAATCTTGAAATTCCCAGTGGTCCTCTATGGAAGTAAAAACCAGGGCCAACTTTGCCTAGCTTCTAAGGTCACCCAAAATCAGCTACTATAGGTGTTGCCACCTACTGAAAAAAAACTTAAACCTGGTTAACATAACTTTCCTTGATTTCACTGTAACTATTTTTGATTTTACTGAGTCTGGTTCCAATCCACCATGTTCCAATAATGATTTCATGCAGAAGTAATACAGTGCAATCTTATACATGTCTACTAATTCAGTTCAGGCAATTATTAGAACTCTTTCTTTTTTAAGACGTAATTTTTATTAAAGAAATTTTTAAGAGAATAAAAACAATACAAATTTTGAAAGAAAAAAGTAACGAAAATAAAGTATTAAGTAAGTGAAAAAAGCTGCAAAGAACTAGAAGAGAAAGAGGAAAGGAAAGGAAAGGAAAGGAAAGGAAAGGAAAGGAAAGGAAAGGAAAGGAAAGGAAAGGAAAGGAAAGGAAAGGAAAGGAAAGGAAAGGAAAGGAAAAGTTTGAAAGAAGCAGCTTCCGATCTTAACAGCAGTTACAAGTACATTTATATTTTACCCTCTCTCTCTAAGGTTACAACATAATTTCCTTCTTTCTGTAGTTTACCCTTTCTAATCATCAAACCCATAAGTTACAAGTTCATTTTTTTCTTGTTCAGCAAAAAGTCCATAAGGGGTTTCCAGTCAGTAATAAATGCAATAGATGATTTTTCTTTAAGCCAACAAGTTAATTTTGTTATCTCTGCTAGCTCCATCATCTTCATCAACCTCCATTGTAGGTATTTCAAAGTCTTTCCATTTTTGGGCATATAATAGTCTCACAGCAGTAATCATATATAAGAATATACATGGCTCTTTTCTAATTGTCTGCCCATTAATCCCAGCAAAAAAAGTTCTGGTTTCAGTTGAATATTAATTTTTAAAATTCTTTATATCATTGTGTGTATATGAACCCAAAGTTTTCTGGCTTTTTTACAAGTCCACTAGGCATGATAAAATTACCCTTTGTGTTGTCCACATTTCCAATATAAATTTGAAGTACCTTTATACATTCTCAACAATTTTTCCAGAGTCATATACCAACGGTACATCATCTTATAAAAATTCTCTTTTAAGTTATAACATACTGTAAATTTCAATCCTTTTAACCATATAATTTCCCACTGTTCCATCAATAAGTTATGTCCAAAATTCTTAACCCATTTTATCATATACTTTTACTTGTTCTTCCACTTCAAATTTAAATAAAAGTTTATACATTTTAGCAATTACGTGTTCATGGTTTGTACATAGTAAAACTTCAAATTCTGTCTTCTGCTGCTCAATTCCAAATGTCCTATTATCTACTTTAAATCTTTCTCTTAACTGTGCATACAAAAACTATTGAAAACAAAACCCTTCTGCATCCAGTTGCTCTCTTGGTTTCATCTTATATTCTCCATGCTCTTGTTCTAACAACTCAATAGGTTAACCACTTCTCTTTACCTGCTGTTTCTTTCCTATAAAATGCTTCTTATGCAGAGATCCATAAAGACATTTTCGGGTACAGTCTGGGTTTATATCTATTTTACAGTCTCAATTTGGTATTTCTAATATAATGATTCTTAAAATCTACATTAACCTTAGCTTTACTGTACCATAGAAAGCTATGCCATCCAAACCTCAGATTGTGCTCTTCTACTTCTAAAATTCTCTTATTTCTCAGCACCACCCACTCCTTCATCCAAACCAAATAGCAGGCTGCAAAATACAATTTCAAGTCAGGCAATCCCAATCCTCCTTGTTCAAGTCAGGCAATCCCAATCCTCCTTGCATCTTGGAGGATTTTATATTTGACCCTTGGTTTTTTCCCTTGCCATACAAACTTAGCTATATCTTTCTGCCATTGCTTAAATGGTACATTGATTGTCAGAATAGGTATTGTTTGAAACAAAAACATGATTCTAACAAAATATTCATTTTTATCACAGAAATTCTCCCTGACAATGACAATTGTAATTTCTCCTATGTTGACATGTCCTTCTTAATTTAATTTCATATCTTAACATAATTATTTTGGTATAATGTACAATGCATGTTAGTCATAGTGATACCCAAATATTTCACTTTTTTTCTCAATCTTAAAATGATTTTTTTCAATCAGTTCCATTTGTTTTTCCATTTTCACAATCTTTGTTACCATCTTCGTCTTTTGCTTACTAATTTTAAAACCAGATACTACCCCAAACTCCTTTAATTTTTCCATTAATATTTCTATTCCTTCCAGGGGATCTTCCCAAGTTATCATCAAATTATCATCAAATCATCAGCAGATGCCCGTAATTTGTACATTTCTCTTTTAATCTTCACTCCAGCAATTCTCTCATCTCGTCTTATGTCTAAATTCAGTACTTCCAAAGCTAAAATAAATAGCAATGGTGACAAGGGGCATCCTTGTCTTGTCCCTTTCTGTATCTCACAAGGTTTTGTTAATTCCCCATTCACAGTGATCTGTGCCTTAATTATTAGACTTCTTCTTATAAAGGATCCCTCAGAGATGGGCAGTTATAAGCCAGCCTCCAACTTCCCACGACTGGGTAAGGTGACTAAGGGCCAGGCTTCCTGGTTTGAATTTGGTAGAAGCTACTCAGATGCTTGACATTAAATTTCTAGATAAGAATTTTTATGGCTATAGCCTTTACTGCATGGAATCAGTTGAAGCGATGATCACCCTCTGTGAACCTGAAGACCCTTCTTATGCCTATGGGAGTTTAATTTCAGTGTTTCTTTCTTTGCCCTTCCCATAGTTTAATGGATATTTTGACTTATGCCTCCTAGCCTTGGAGCTGGAAAAAGTTTCCTACCCTGAGAAACTCCAGCTCCCAACATCACTCTTTTCATTGAAAGAATTGAGGCTTCTCCTCTACAGGCAGCAGATTATCCTGACCCTTTCCAAGCTGACTATGGGGTTACAACTGCCTTAGGCAGCCAGGTAGAGGATCTTTGTTTGGGGTTAACAATGGGAATAGATTGTCCATGCCATTCTTACTGCTAAGAGACTAGTTCTTCAACATTGCAAAGACAAATGTATGGCCCCAATGACTCAGTGGATCAAAGACTAGCTGTTATGTGTGACTTACGAATGAATTGCTTATAGGTGTAGATTATGAATGGACAATCACAGTTAAATATTATCATCCTTACTGAAACTATTATGTGTTTGTGTGTGTATATACATTATCTGCCTGTCTCTCTCTCTTTCTATGAGAAGCCCTATATGTATAATTTTGTTGTGCTGTTGCATTGCTTTCTTTTCTTCTTTTCCATTATTATTGTTCCATTCCTTTTCTCTTTCTTCTGTTTTATTAAATAAATAAAACAGTGGAAGCTCTATCCCATTGCTGAAGCAGGCTAAACCCAGATCAAGATGATCTGGCAGAAAAGTGGAGTTTGTAACTGGAAAATGGAAGAGAACCCCCTCTGTGTACCATCAGTGTTGCATGGAGGAAGAGCCTGAGAGAAGAACCTGCAGGATCCCAATTGGCCTGGTGCAGGGCCGCCCCTCTCCCATTCTGCCATGGGATTCTGGGCTCCATGGCCATTTCTGTTTTGGCTGCCAGAGAGACAAACATCTGAGGTTTCTCTTTCTTTGGCTGATATGCCACTTGTACCCCTTTCTGGAAGATAATGACCATCGAACTGTGGTGTACGAGCTGATCATTTCCAGCCTTCACTATAGTAATATCGTCTATGTGGGGCTGCCTAGGTGTCTAGTCCAAAAACTTCAGCTGGTACAAAACTTGGCAGCCAGTTTATTATTGGGAAGAATGTGGAGAGATCATATTACACCTGTGCTTAAAGCACTGTACTGGTTGCCAAGTCATTTCTGGGCAAAATACAAAATGCTGTCATTACCTTTAAAGCCCTATATGGCTTAGGTCCAGGCTATTTGAAAGAATGCCTCTTTGTATGTGAACCTCTATGTTTCTTGAGATCATCTGAGGAGGTTCACTTACATTTGCTTCAAGCACATCTGGCAGTGTCTTGCTATCAGCCTTCTCTGCTGCCATCCCAGCTCTTTCTCCACCCTGTTGAAGATCCTGACATCTTTACAGCTTTTTAAAAAGTCCTTAAAACTCATCCTTTTGTACAGGCATTTAACTGTGGGTTTTAAGCATCGATTCCATTATTTTTAATGGTGGGTTTTAAGCATCAATTCCTTTATTTTTAATTCAGTTCATATTTAACTATTTTTAATGTCTCATTTTTAACCTTTTTATTGTGAACCACCACACGCAGCAGCATGATGACTCATATTTAGCAAAGGGAGATGAGAAATAAGACATTCCCCTCCTAGAAAGGAAACTTCTTTATTCTGAGAAGCCTTATTCAATTTTGCACAACTTTTAAAGTCCTTTGTACTTTATTGTGTCTTTGGGGGTTGTGCTTTCAAATATCTATTTTAAAAATAAATTTCTTTTACTTTTTTAAGGCTAATCTCATTAACCAAAGAAGGCACTGAGCATTTTGCCAGGATTGGCAAATTGTATGCTCTGCCCAGCTGTTCCGTTAACAACCTACCCTAACAAAACCCATTCACAGGAATCTTAGAATTAAGAATTGCATAGTAGGAACCAGTTTCATGAAAATATCAACACCGATCCCTGAACTACTTCTTTCCCAAACTCACTGGTATCTAAGATAAACACGGGATGTCCACATCCTTATTAGCATGTGAATAGTTTTCAAATTAGTATCTACAACATTTTTCATTTTCATGAGATTTATAGGCTGTTTCTTTTCGTTTTCATAATTATCCAGAGTTTTATTCATGACCATCCTCATTTCTCTCCCTCTCTCTCTCTCTCTCTCTCTCCTTCCTTTTTAGAACAATATGGTGTGAACACCAATACAGCTCATTTCAAATAAAACAGATGAAAGTTTTGCTGCCGCAGATTTTAGTGGCTTGGTCCATCTGCCACCAGACACAGAGAGGCAGGAGGATGTCTGTTTCTTGTCATCTGCTAATTGGAAGAACAGCAGGATTTAGGAGCTGCTTAGGTATCAAGGGGGAAGTACACACCACACACCATTCACTTCAAACCTGTGATTGGATCCAGACCCCTTTATCCTCCACATCTGGGGAAATAAGTCCCTCTATACTGTTTAGCATCAGATAGAATCTTGCTTAGTACAGAGGGAGATGTAAACTTCTAAGGAGGTGTTGTCAATTGTATTAACTCTAGGCTGTGAGATAATGCTTGAAATAAACCCTTGGCCTCAATATTGCTCTTTCCTGTTTGGAGTAATTGCTGCCCTACACAGCTTGTGAGCAATTCTACGAGCTAAATAATATGCCTGCCAGAATGTTCACTGAGCAGCTGGTGGGCCACCACATACACATCGTATTTATCTTGACAGTCACAAAGTTGTATTGGTCAATCTTACTGCTTTATTTTAAAGAATTATCGCCTATGTAGAAAGCAGAGAAAAAGTGGTGTTCTCACTCCCATCTAGCATATTTCTACATTGAAGAAAATCGGTTTTAGAGTATATGCCTATGGTATACATTTTTTTCCCATGGTTGTGTTCTCTCCTGTATTCTTTTTGATGATGCTTCAGTGCCCACCTAAATTTCCTATATCTAAACTTCCTGCCAGATGAAAGATTCTCTACTTTAATATCCCTGGAGCCTTATATTTCTATGTAAGTGAATCTATAATGCAATGAATTACAAGTATGTTTCAAAATGTGTTAAACATATCTGTATTTGATACACCACTGTGAATGTCCTTAAGGTCTGCAATTTTTTTATTAAAGTGTTTTTTTAAAAAAATAGAAAGAATTGTTTTTATGAGGGCTAGCAAATATCTGTTTGAAGCTCTCAAGATTTTAAGTCCTTACTAATAAACTTCTTTTAACATTATACTAATTGTAATTAACAACACCATAGAAATTCCTTTGTGTTAGGCAACTCAGTTTATACATGCAGTGTTTTATTTTGGTTTGGTTTCTAAATGCATTCTCTGCATGATGGTTTCAAATCAAGGCTAGAAGATTCATCATCATATTATACATGTTTTTTTTTTAATCCTCTGCATGACCAGAAGGGAGCATTGTCTACTCAGATTTAATCAGTCAAAAGATTAAAAAGGATATAAAGGCTGGATAGACAAATGTCTAATTTTAGTGTTGAACTACTGTCATAAAATATTTGATTCTGAGTGATTCTCCTAATGGTGCAAACATCCACGTGAAGAGCTTCATTCTCAGAATGAGGCATTACATTTGTTCACCTCCCATCCTCAATATAATTTGTTATTTGTGTTTTATATATTTATTGTTTTTATTGTCTTGGTTTTTAATTGTAAGCTGCCCAGAGTCACCCTCTGGGGGAGATGGGCAGCATATAAATTTAATAATAAATAAAATAAAATATAGCATTTAAAGAAATTTCCATAACTGGCCAGATATTTGTGGTTCCTTTAGAAATATGCTGGAGTCAGTATATATTTCTTCTCCATTTATGATGCTTCCATATTTGACATAAAGGCAATCTAGATATGATGATCAGTGGACTGATTTTTTTCTTAAGAAATCACCACTAATTTGGACTGCCAATACCTGAACCAGCTATACACTGAATAGAATTTGATCAGGTGCAATTAACAGGTTAAAACTGAATTTTTGTCAAACCCTAACCCTAACCCTGAATTTTTTACATCTGCAATTAAAGATACAGGAACAAGCTGTAAGATTTTTCTCTCTGACCCTTAATAAAGCAATTACAGACATTGTAGTTCTTGTTTTGATTCTGTTTATCTCTCCTTCAGAATAACCCTTACCCCCAGTTAGTATTTCTGAGATTCCTTCTGCAAAAATCCGAAAATTTTTGTGGCAGCCCTAAGACAAAAATCTTGGGATTTTTCCCTTTTTCATTATTATTTCATAAACACTTGTGGATTGATTGACTGATTTAATTTATATGCCACCAAATCCTTCAAATTTCCCAGAGGCTTCCAAGGAGAGCAAGCATACAGTAAAAAATAAAATTTCCACGCTGCTTCCCAGGGCAATTCAATTTACTGACTAAAGCAACAACAGGCAAACCAAATTTAATAAAATGTAATAGTAATGCAAAACTGTAAATGGAATAATAGTTATCATTCTCCAAAGTCTCCCTGGAAAATCTTGGTTTTCACCAGTTTCCAAATGGCCATTACTGACAGCTCCAATCACACTTCCAAGGGAAAACTGTAGTACTAGTGGAATTAATGGAAAGCCGTTTTTCATTAGATTAATAGATGCAGTAGCCTAAGTGCAAAAAAAGAGAAAGTGCATGTAGGAAGGTCCATAAAGGGGGAGGGTCAAAAACTAAAAATGGCAGCATGTAAAAATCAACATTTGCATGCATCACATGGAAAAAGGGGTAGGCTTTCAATCATGTGGTTGTATCTGCCATCTTGACTTTTTGACATCCCCTGTGGACACCCCTGACAGGACAGGAATGAGATACTGAGGGCAAAGAAGGTGACCCTTGAAGAAAGAGCTTCAACAATTCTATAATATCAAATGTGTTTCCCAAGTGTTTGGGGGATCCCTTTGGAATTTATTTTTACTTTTTCCAGCCCAATGGAATATTAGAAAGGCATTCTATAAAGGGAATCAGAGCTCTCTTTCAGCAGGTTAACCCTCCCAAAACAGAATCAGAGTAAATTTGGTGTGGTGAGAGAAGCCAACGTGTGAACATTTGAGTTCTGAAATTATCTGGTCTCAAGCATGGGCTGCAAAGGAAAAAAATCCAGAAATCCAAAATTCCCAGAGGCATCCTTATGGGGAGAGGCAGACGGGTCATGGCTCAGAATGTTCCCTTCTTCTCCTCCTTCCTGGCCACATGACCCAGATGAAGCTAGCAGCTTGGAAAAAATTCCAGGAGCCACGCTCTGCATATTTTCCCTAGCTTGTTTTATTTAATATTGAATCACCTGGTGCCCCCTCTCTACCTTGAAAACTGTTCCAGACTCCCTTCATGTCTTTGAAATTAAACCTGTATGTAAAAAAAGCAGTTTCTGGCAGACCTTTTGGTTAAACATGTGGGCCTTGGAGACTGATCCAGCTGGTACGGCCCTCTTTCCCCCTTTTCTGGGTAACATCATTTTTTCTACATTTTTGCAATGTCACAAAGACACAACACATTTGTGGCAAGCTTGTATTCTCATATGCTGACAAGATAACAACCAGTCAATGTGTGGAAATTAGAACTGGAGCTAGCCACCGAGATCCCCATCCTGTGTATGTTGATTATATTTAGCACACAAATGTATGCAGAGATTTCTAATTCTGTCCCAGTGCTATGTTAGTACAGTATTTTACAGTGGGTTTATGGTCTGTTTTCTCTTTTTTCCCTTCCAGGTGAATTATACCTTGCTGAACCGCATCAGTGCTCACATAGTATATCATAAGTAAAGGAAATGAGAAGGAGACTACCCCTTCAGTGTATCAATGCATCTCCATTTCCAGATTTTTTAGTATTTATTTTTTTCTTTCATTTGACAGATACATGTTCCATTCTCTAGCACTAGAGTACACATCTGCTGTTTGTTTGTTTTAAAGGACAGACAGGCTTGCCTTCTCTGTTTCAAGTCTACCTTTGCCTTTATGTTTACATTGATCTTTCACCATCAGTTCCCAACTGAAGCTCAGAATTCCTATTGCTTCCCCAGAAGAAGACTTTATCTCCCCAAGCCAGGGAAAGTTCATCCTGTAATTATGAACTGAGAAACACAATCTGCAACCTCCAATCACTTAATTCTGTGTGATAAATTGTTATAAGAAACTCTCTGGAAGTTACTGAACACCTTAGTGCTAAGATAATAAAAATCAGAAAAGCTTCCTGGACTTCTTGGATTTAGTCTGAAATACAGTAGTCTTTTTGAAACAAATGGGATTACCTTAGCCTCCCTGATTTCCCTGACTTTTTAAAAATCAGGCTAATTGTTTCATAGTAGTAGTAGTAGTAGTAGTAGTAGTAGTAGTAGCAGCAGCAGCAGCAGCAGCAGCACAGAATTGAACTCATATATACATGCTGATTCCATTGGAAATCAAAGGGATTTATGAATTGCTTGCGCATTTATCCCAGTAAGATCATCAACTTTTACATTTTACAAGATTGCACCCAAATGTTACCATCAAAAATAATATGGAAGATTCCTGGACAGGTTTGTCAGGTCTCAGAATTTAGCCCTGGGATAAGGTTGTGAGAGACATCTTCAGTTCTCCAACTGGAGAATCTCTGTCCACACACCCACTTACCCTTTCCTATTTACGGTATTTTCCTTTTCAAACTGAGTACATGTTGTGGGAATGCTTCTCCTTTTCTTTCAGTTGACTTGGAAAGAGAGAAGGCAGCTGGGAAAGCAGCAAGGTGGGATGTGTGGTTGGGTATGCGTCAGATTGATTTTTACTTTTACTACCCACTTTGTAAAGCAGATTTCTACTCTAGTCATTTTTTTTTCAGAAAAAAAAAATCAATTCAGAGAATGATTTAGAAAATCATTCTAAAGATGGAATGGGACAGTAGGGGGGAGGAGCCATTTTGGAATTTGCCCCAGCAGCAAGAATTTTGTGCCAACTTGGCTATGTGTGGTATGTTATATGTATACATGTTCTTGTGCATTGCTGATATATCACTACCTTCATAATGGGAACGGCATTCATTTGAATAACACAGGACAGCTAATAAATGTGCAAGCACAGAGACATAAGCGCTAGTCAGAAGGTGCATCAACTGGTGTTTGTGCCTGCCATTGCTATAACTCCCTCATCTGAAGATCGGTTCCCCAGTAGAACATTGATATGAAATTTATATGCATTTCTAGCATTAAATGCAAACACTATCAGACAGGAAATACCAAAGTAGCAACAATAGGTGTGTGTGTGTTCAGAAATGCAGTTCAGTGTAGATTTACCTTTCTAATATTTGTTGATGAAAATAAGGATAATATAAAAGTTGTATAGGACGGGGAAGCTAACTTGCTTTTCAGTGACTAGGAAGTAGAAGCAGGAAATACTGACATTTCAGTCATAAAATTGACTAGTGATGCGTGCATTGGAGCTCCTTAACCTCTTATAGACCCCAAGGAGCCCTTCATATCAATCAGTAAGTATCTGATTCCCAATGAATCTTACAATTTATCCTTTGCAAAATAGCTTAATCTTTGGAACTAGGCTTTTAAACATAACTCTTCTATTTTTCCAGAGTATGGATAACACTAGAAGTCATTGCTTTTGAGTTTCATTCTTAAATCCATATCCATCTATCTGGCAAATCAAGATTTTATTAAAAAGATAGACTCTTGGTCACTAGTCTCACAAATCTGGAAAACAGGAAAATCATCACTTCTTCTCCTAAAAATGTACAGGTCAGTACTTTCAACTATACCCTGGAGCCTTTTAATCAAGCAACGTGAAAGAGGAAGGTCAGGCTGCTGAACTAGTGATTTCCTCAATGATCCAAGACTTACAGTTGATATCCTTCCAACACAAGAACTTCTAACAAAACATAATCATGATCCTAGAAGGTCATAACAAAAATAAATCCAGCAAGTATTTAGCTGACATAATCTAGTGTCACTTTTAATTTATGTACCTTCAGGGGAAAGGGGGAAAAAAGTGCTTGGTGAGATATATGACCTCAGTAAGGAAACCTTAAGCATGAATTCAGACATGGGAATTATCAGGACACTTAAGATATTTACACATTATTTCTCAGCTTCAGGCATGTTTTTTGTTGTTCCTTGGCGAGTGTAGCTAAATAATGTCATTCGATGCAAACACTTCCATGCAAACCTTAACTTTCATTGTCTAGACTTTTGCTCATGGGGCTCTTCTTGTTCATTTTGCTGGCCGTGTTGCTTTCCTGGTTCCCCTACCTCATCTGGCCCAGAGAAGATAACAATAACAGGTATGAAACATCCAGTGGAAATAATTCTGCTCTTCTCATAGAAAATGCCTTTAAATAGCACCAAGCAAAAATGTGCTTCCAGATTTGTCTTTCTCTTCTAGATCTGAATCCATATCTAACTAAATCTATGTGGACTCTTGCACAGAAACCAGCCAAGTTATTAAGAGCAGAGGGTCTTTGAGAGGGTCTTTCAAAGATTTAGATGGATTGCAACTAGAGATAAGGCCTTTTCACTGGTGGCACCTGGTGGTTGAATGGTCTCTCCAGAGGCATTCACCTGGCACCTATTTTACTAGTATTACATAACACTATTTTATCCCTCCATTTGAGTTTTCTTTGTGGCTGATATATGAATGTTCTTGCTATTATTTTATTGTTGAAGGCTTTATGGCATTATTGCCCTTTGGCTGTTGAAGGCTTTATTGTTGCTTGGTTGCTGATGGTTTTACTGCTTTATTAATGTTTTAATTGTTTTATTACTTTATTTAGTGGCTGTAGTCACTGTGTTGCTGCATTTAACTCATGTGTTGAAAGAAAATGTGAGAAGGAGTTGAAGTCCTGTTTTGGGGTCTTATCTTTCTCTAGGTAATGTACATACCAGCTGCACTCCATCCCTCATCAGCAACATTGTGGTGGTCACATGACAGAGTCTTACAGATGCACTATTAGATCCACTGTGTCTAATTGAGGAGAAAGCCAGAATGTGTAATGGTAATGGTGAGTGGGCAACATAGTGTCCTCAGATGTGGGAGTTCAAGTGACCCTCTTTTATTTTAATTTGATTGGAACTGAATTCTTTAAAAAAAAGTCCTTAGTTTTGCAAAAATTATGTTATAGTAAACCAAGTTAGCCATTAGTCCACAACTGGATGAAAGATAAATTAATCGGGAAAGTCAATAAATGTGGGCTGGTACCTAATCTTCAGACTTGCCATGAATGCTTTATGTTCAGATTTCAGAACTCATTTTAAACATTCAGAGATTTATATATGCTCAATAAGCAAGAAAAGAGAGAGAGTGAGACAGAGAAAGAAATTTACATTTTCTCCAGAAATTAGTTTTATTCAAGTGCTTGTGAATGAGACTGAAGACAAGTAGGGTTGAACCTGGATGCCAGTGCATGTTGGCCAACATTATTCTTCATCATTCTTATGCTGACAATGAATGTATACAGTGAGGAATCATAAATAATTTATAACCCTGACTTTTAAGACTGGAAGCCTGGGAGAACTTTCTAAATTCAATTTACAGAACTAGACACCTCAGAATTCTGAGACTAAGAACTTAATTCAGGACAAAAGTCTGCTCTATTTTACCCTATTACAACAGCTTAATTTAAGTAGAAAAGGTCATATTTTTTGTTGCATTTGCTAAACAGCTGGGATGAGAAAGCTTGCTTTTCATTGAAAATTATCCTGATATCTATTTGATCACAATTCCATTCCTATCCATGCCTAGATCCAAAAAGGTTCCTTTCCTACAGAGATTTGCCCTCAACCTAAGGACAGCAATAGAGAAAGGAGGAGCTATTGTGGCCACGCTCACTATCCCTTGTGTATTGTTTAAAACTGCCTGTTAGGGTTGTCATGTCTGAAAATAATTTGCAAACTCCTGCATGAGCATAAGCCTGTCTGCTATTCATTAAAGAAGACTGAAGCCTTCCAAGTGAGCCTGAAAAAAAGTTGCAATAACTTTAATGAATGGATTAAAGCCACATTCATTTTAATGAGAGGATTCATTAAACCAGCAGCAAACCTTTTGCAGGTTTGCTTCAAAGCCTGAAAAATGTCAGGTTTCTTTAATGAATAACAGATAGGTGCTGGGGTCCTACTCATAGGGGATCTGTATCACTTGTTACAAATTATTTTGCAGTAAAAATTTAATATATAAATACCTTGGTAGGGCTTTGGTCACCATATCAGAAGCATCAGGATTGACCAAGCTTGCTATTTTTGCTAGGAGTTTGACTTCTTGACTTTTTCCTACAAATTGAATTAAATAAATAAACAAAGGCACACTCTGAGTATATTTGTATCAGGTGCCAATTCCTTGAGCCAGTTTTTCATTAACTCTGAGCAAATCCACACAACATTTTGTCCCGGTGCAAGAATAGCCCACTAACTGTTTCTGAAGCACATGTCTGCATGCTTCTATCAGTTTCTTGGTGTCCTCCCACAGCTGAGAGGAAGGCAGATCAAGGACAGGCCAAGGTGCTACACTGTGGAAGTGATTTTCTCTCTATTATCCCACCTCAAGATGTTGCATGTGGACTCTGTAGAGCATATTGATGTACATCACAGCCTGATATGATGTGCTTCACGCTGACAATGTTCAGTTGGTTCTGCCAGTTCCCTGTGTGAAACCCCCTTCAATCTGGTCCCCAACATCTTCCCCTACCTACCCCCCACCGTCACCACCAACACTCCTCAGTTGGCAGCAACGGAGAATGGATTCCTGGCACCCATAGCCTGCCTTTTTTAAAACTTGTAAATGGGTTGATCAAGCAGTCATTCAGACAACAAGCAGAACACATACTCTTGACACTATGGGGTCCCCATTATATCAACACTATGGAAAGTTCAACTGAAAATTCCATTCTTGGGGTTGCTCTGTATATATGTTTTTTTGTTTTTTGTTTTATCCTGTGGTTGACCCATCAACCTAATAAGCAGTAGAACAAACCTCCAGCTTTTCAACAACACTTATCCAATGGCTGCATCGTAGCTTAATCCATCTGGATAACCACTAGATGTCAGCCAAAAGAGACAAAACAATCTAACTTTTTCCTGCCACCTAGCAGTTGAACGGTCAAATAGTTGACCTATAGGGACAAGGTGACTGGAGGAGGTTTTTCATATGGAATTTATGTTGGTTAGAGGTGAAATTTCAGCTGAGGAAACCACCAGCCAAAGCTCTTGGAATGTCGCCCAATAAAGTTGTATGGATAACATCACATCCCAGATGCATTCCAGGTATATGATAAGGGTGCCACATGCGGGGCAGCGAGATTTAGGGGGACTTGATTTCCTGCTAGCTCTGGGACAAGAGAAGCACGGCAAAGCAGCTGTATGGACATGGCTTGTAGAGTTACTGAAATAGGAGTCTTCCTAATCTGAACTGGGCAGAGCTACTCATAGCTAACTAGCCAGCCCTAACCTAGGTTTGTTGAGATCCACGGTTTGTGAATTATGATTTGTGCATTTGCTTTTATTGTTTCTGTGAAAAAGCAATTCTGAAATCTGTAATGTATATATGCAATTAACAATTCATATATGTTCTACTGTATTAATTCAATGCAACCATGAACTATCTATTAGTCTTTGTGTACTATGATTCTGAATGAAGACAGAAAGTATGAAGCTTTTAATTTGTTTTGGTAAGTTAGGATTCTGCTCTGGTGCCATTTTATAGTAGTCCTGAATCCATTTCCATTGGACTTCCACTACATTTTCTTGAAGAAGTTTCCCCAGTCACAATCCAAGTTTATACTACTATGATTGTAACTCATTAATAAAATGTTTCAAGAGTCTATCATCATCGGCAATAGAACATGGAGAACAGAGTTAACCATTAGACTTTTATAAGTGCCTGCTATTAATCAACATATTTATTTTAATGAATTTTTTATTGCTTTCTTTCTTACATTGTTTTTAGAAGTGCACTCTGAGTTGTGTTTGGAAAACCTAAGTCTCCATTTCAGCTCCTTTGAATTGGCTTTTTCTTCAATTGTTAGCCATTGCTAGACCCTTCATTCACATTTGTACCACTTTCACTTTCTGGTAAGAAAAGCAAATGCTGCATTACCAGAAATCTGAATAGAGCCGTAGAGAATGGATCTTCCCAGGTAATATTTAAATTAGGAGCAGATGCCATGTCATCTCCCATCAGCTTAACATGCATAGAATAGCTGAGCATTTCAGAGCAGGCAGTGAACATTGTTTGAATTACTTGTCACAGACTTTAGACAGGGAGTTGGTAGATAGCAACTAGTATCAATTCCCAAGCAAAAATGAAGAAGTCCCATGAAAATTGTAGCCATTTGGGAACCTGTGCCTAGAGAATAGGAACCCCAAGGCACTGAAGATGGAGTGGACAATGTTTTCTGGATCCATAGCTGTATTTTAGCCTCCTAACCAGCTGGTAGCCTTACAGAAGACATTCTGATGATGTGGTGATGTTACTGGAAGGGACAGGATCCCTCCCCCCATGAAAAATATTGTTACTTGCCTCTATTTTAAGGGCTTTGGAAGGATTTTAATGATGGGAATAGAAGCTGGCATATATCAGGAGCCTTGGGCTGTTATTTCCACCCTTATTTGTGTATTTTGTAGACCCTTTGGCTGCCAAATTTCAATTGAATATCTCAGGGAACTCTGGAGGTTGCAAATGGGCTGATTGGGATGGGCAATTATACAAGGAACTTGCAAACAAAGACTTGACGTAAGACAATTACATCAACGTGCAGTTGGTACAGAATAAAAAGATAAAATGGCTACTTTCCCATTAGTGCTGCTTAGCACAAGGTATCTGATAACATCAGAGCACTATGAGAGAATTTTCATTTATATATTCCACCTGTTTTAAGATACGTATTTTACTAAATGTACCCAGCTTGGGAGCCAGCAATGATGACCCTTGCAGAAACTCAGAATAATGTTTTCTTTGCTTTATTCTTCATAGAGAACAGCCTTATGCAATGCTTTCAAATTGATACTAAGTTTTAGATACTTTTCTTGGTGATGGAGCTTTGAGAAATCTGCAGAAGTAATCCAGTAGCTTTTTAAAATTGGTTTGAGCCAAAGGTGCAAAATATATTTAGCCCACTAAGTAAAAATTACAGGAAGTATTTGCCATTCCTCCATTAAGGTTGGAATGGGGACGTGGAAGGAAGCTTTTTGCCATGATATGAAGTCACAAGTCACCAATTTAACTGAGCCCCATCTTTACTCTTTTATTAATCAAGCAAGGATATGCTGTCCAATGTCATGCTAGCAACTTGCCTCTTAAAGGGATGAACAGAACTTTTTTGCCTGGCCACACATTTGTTTTTCCACTTTTTAATTCTTCTGTTTATTTCGTTTGTAAAAAAAGAGCCAGTCTAACTGATCTAGAAGGCTGTGTGAAGCCTCAAGGCCCCTGTCAGCATCTTCTTCTGTGGTAGTTAGTGAAGGAAGTTCACAAAAGATATTCCCTGAGGCAGTTGCAGCAAAGGAAAGGAGCCCATTTTTACGTTTCAACTGGGGGAGCTGAGAGTGCCATAGGTGTTCACAAAATTTGATACAAAATGCAATGAAAAACACCTCTTGAGGTCCCCCCCCCCCCCCCGCTTTTAAGACCTTAAACAACATTTACTTTCAGCTTTCTCAGCCTTTCTTGTCAAGAATTATTTACAGCTAGATAAGCACATTCCATTCTCCACTGGGCTGTTAACTACTCTGGCTTGAGTTTTAAAATGCCTTGTGAAGGGGGCTTTTATCTCTGCTGAACATTATGCAGCCTAGGTGTTCTCTACCTGTATATTTATGCATTCTATAATATTGGCTCAATATATAAGTACCCTGCATTATTTTTAAATAGCCTATCTCTTCCTATCTAGAAAAGGTAATGTTATATAAAGGTTAAGTTCCTGAACTAAGACAAAAATCACATTCAGCTTGTAACTGTAATTGTTTTACAGGCTTATTTTATTTAGATTCAGATTATATGGCTGGATAGGATGATACCAATACTAGATAGATGAGAGAAAGAGAGAGAGAGACAGACAGATAGACATTACACAAATACCTGAGAAGGTACAGAGACAAGACCTGCCCATCTTCTATAAATTTTTTCTAAACATTCATGGATGGGTAGGTGGAAAGTTTGTTTCAGATCATATGCTCAAGATAGAAAAGAACACTGAATAGCAAATGTAGGAGTAAACAAAACTGAGATTAGGGGGTTCTTCCTCACTTACCCTAACCAGGGCAAGAACATGCCTGTTAACCAGAGGTGTCCATGGGAGTAGGGTCATGTAGGGGTAAATCATGAAATCGGCATTGTACTGTTGCACTGCAAGCTCTCCTACTTTTATACATGTGTTATGATATCACACACTCATATGAAAAGGACCGAGCTTGTGGCATGAGAGCATTTATTTATTTTTATATATATATCAAATTTGTTACCGCCCATCTCGTTGAATGACTCTGGGCGGTTTACAAAACAGTTAAAATCAATTAAAATGACAAAATTACAATAATAAATAGTAAATAAATAGATCCAAGAATGATAAGTAATCACTCAGGAAGCGTCATCAAGGCGCTAGCCACCCCCAGGATTGGGTAATGTTGTTATCGCCCAGTGCAAGTTGGCAGAGCCAGGTCTTTAATTCTTTCCAGGAGGCTGGTAGGGTAGGGCCTGCCGCACCTCTGGGGGGAGAATGTTCCAAAGGGCGGGGGCAATGGCAGAGAAGGCTCTCCTCCTGGGCCCCGCCAGTCGACATTCTCTCACTGACGGGACCCACAACGTGACCAATCATGCTGCTTTCATAATTTTAACTAAAAGCACTGGATCCTGCAGCTGCTTCTGGTGGTAACTGATTTTCCCTGCCATGTCCTCACAACATCTTAAAGTCATCCCCAGCTCTTCTAGTTTTAAAGTAGTGTTTTCCCTCTTTTCACAACTCAGTTTTTGCTGTGAATACAATCTGGTTGCCAAAACCCTTGGAGTTTGGGATCTGCCCAACTCCTACTGGCATCTTTAGCAATTGTGGGCACTGTACCCTTCCATCTGGAACTAAGAACTGCTCTCCATTATGATTTTAGCATGGGCTGCAGGACAAACAGGATATCTTGCTTCTGGAGAGGTATCTGCCTCTATATTGTCCTTCTGAAGCAACTGTCATGTCTCATGGAAGCTCCTTATAAATATGGGTTTCACATTCTTTTGAAAGTGCACTGGATCTGTTTTTAAACATGGGCTTAATATTCTCCTGAACAGCACTAATCCTGTGCTGCACAGGACAAGTCTACCAACTGTATGTTGCTAATTCTGCCACCATTAAATGGATTATAGATTTTCCCTGCTTCTACTGACAAGGCATTTTGGATGGCTGTACTTTTTACTGTTTTTACCATTGACTACCTCTGAAAGACTGTGCAAGGGTGCAACAGCTATAGACCTGACCAAGCAACTCTCTCAGAATTCATGCAGATGCAGTTTCTCTCACTGTTTGTACAATGCACCGTGGTTACTTATGTCCTCCTTGGTAGGTGGAGGGCATCATTCCGCTCACTCCATTCCATCTTTGGTGGCATTAGGTGCCATGGTGATGACTGTTATTTTGTATGGACTAATCCCAACTGCCCAAATCACTAACTTCATGGTGCACTAACAAGTCTGTTCACCATAGTCATCGAATGACTACTTTCAGATGCTGCTGGCAATAAGGTCAGAAATTGGCCACTTGTTTGCTAGTGAAAAGCAGTGCAGCACAGGTGAAGGATGAAACTCACTTTTTATCAGTAGCACCTCCCACTTCCTCACACAATCCCTCCAGGCTTTTTACCAGCCAGTGAGGCTATTTTTGAACAGTTTTAGTGCTCTTTCAGAAAAGACCATAGACTGCCTGAATGATGACTTATCGGCATGGAGGAGTTGTGAGGAGCATCATGAGAGCACTACCTGCTTGTCCCTATCAATCGCCTGCCCCCTGTTTGTCACCTGTTAACAGATGGCTAAACCCACCAATGTTGTACATTGTTATTTTATTCTGGACATTTTATTGTGTGGTTATAGGCTGCTGTCAGTATAAAAGTTTCAGCAGCATTCATATTTAATTAATAATAACCACAACTTTAACATGAAAAATAGTCCTTTGTCTTTCTGCAAGAAGGTTTTGAGAACTTAGTGGTGTCTGGATTTAATTCCCCATATATTCAACATTTGTGTGTTAAATCAGGGTTGCCATCTCTTTCTTTTGGATAGGTACCTCATCTACCTGGTAAGCAGGTAAAATATAGTCTTCTCCATGATGGGAAAAATGAGATCTACTGAATTTGACAGACACAGAGGGTTGAGCATTTTATTCGATTCAGACATATAAAGTTTATAAGTGTACATGTATAAACTTACAAAACTCCACTAATTTCTTCATAAACAGGATGGAGAAAGGTTAGCATTACAATAATTGACTGTGGGTCAAAGTGAAACTGACAGAATCATTCCTTCTGGTTTAAATAAAAGTGGGAGTCATATCATCTGTTGATAGCTGTAAAGTACTGGCTCTCCTAATGAGCTAGGAGCAGATAGGACCGAGTTTGGGATCCAGCTTGAACCTGCTTAAGACTGCCTATTTGCTCTGAGGATACACCAGATCAGTTTAAAGAAGCACCATGGACCCAGGGCAGTGAGACTGCTGTCTGATTTTCATCGGACTAGCGTGTTTTCACAGTGACGTAATTCCACTGACTTTGATTGAATTACTCCTGATTTATATCAGGGAAGGAAAGATCAAAATCAAGCTGTTAAGACTACATTGGTATGTGAGAGTAGGCCCTCAAACAGCCTGGCTTGTCTGTTTGACAAGAAACGTCTGCTCTCCTGTCCCTGGTAATCACAGCAAGGAGCTACTGCAGTAAGCGCCGGTCGTCTTTTTTATCTGTATAAAACAACATTATCTTTCCTAAGGCTTTATTGGAGTCTGTGAAATGTAGGCCTCCCATTTTGTTTAAACATATAATTTGAAAGTAGTCCTGAGCTGAATGTTGAATGTATATGCCAACTAACATCCTATTTTTAGGTGCCAGCTAGTAAAAGAAATATTCAAAGTTGAGATAAAGCTTGACACTTAGTAAACACAGTGCCCTAGTTAATACTGACCAGGTATGAAGTGGAGGAGAGGGAGGGAAAAGTGACTACTCAGACCTCCCAGGAAATGATGATGATGATGATGATGATGATGATGATGATGATGATGATGATGATGGTGGTTCATGAAGAATCTACCACCAAATGAGATCCACTAGAAGGGTAAATCTCATGGAAACACATGACTGGGATTACATAGACTCAAAAAACTTGATTCCATTCCTATTTTGAACCAATAGATTTGTGTGCTGCTTCCTTTGTAAATGTATCCGCATCCTTATTTGGCCATGATGTAATCATTAAAAGGGTGTAACAGTGACAATGAGATTCAGAATTCAGATTTACAAATGGCTGTGAGTTTTTTAAGTTAATGAGATGAAATTTGGGTTCACAACTGACACAACTATATATGAAAGGCCATTCTTCCTGAACAGGCACCAGCACTACCAATTCGAACTTCCAGTACAAAGTGTCATGTTCTGATCAAGAAAAGCTGAAGTCTGTGTTGGAAGAAGTTACTAGATAAATATAATGAAAAGAACGAAGCTTACCAGGAAAAACTTGAGCAAAGCATACAATTGGGGCCAAACTGGTTGGTGCGAATTGAGGAACATAAAACCTTGCTTACGAAGCAAAGTTCTATTTCAGATCCCATAAGACCTGCTAATCTACAACTTCATAGAACAGAAAGTAAAGTTTTATGGATTATTAACTCTTCTTTGAAAAGGAAGACATGCTTCTACTATACAACTGTAAGTTTTGGTAAGTTTGTTTTGTTTTTCATATGAACTTTACTAAAACAGGGTCCCAAATCATATTCAGTCATCACAGAAAAGATCTATTTCCATAGTAAAAAGCAGAGCACAGTAAGATTACACAGAGTAACTCTACATCTCTTACTTCATCCTGTAATATAACTGTTTGGCCAATCTTCCCCAGGTTGGAGATGATGGGAATTATATTTCAACATAATTGAAGGGCACCAGATTGGGAGAAGCTGAATTAGGTTATGCATATTTACATGGAGGAGGGTCTCACAGAACTCATTGGGTTTTCTGAGTAGATAGTTATGGAATTCCTATAGTACAATCCATCCAGACATTCTCCTCTCCAGTGAATGAGAATTGCTCAGGAATATTCCTTGCCAATACAGAAACATGAAAAAAAACTAGCATTGGGAAGTGACCTGGAAAGGTTGATATTATTTCCCCAAGTAGACAGATAAATTTCTATGATTGCACTGTTACTTCTAATTCAAAGGAAGATATTCTGATGCCTTTCAGATGTTTAGAGCTATGCAGTGTCCATAAATCCTATCCACCATGAAGAATGGCAGATGGATTCTGTGAATTACCCATTTTTATTAACCTGTAAATCCTGTCTCCTCACCCCCACCCCCAATTTCTGATAAGGTTCCAAAGTGATTGTAAACAATTTGATTTCTGCCTGGGTTTTATAGTGCTGGCATTTAACCTCCAGAGGAGCTTCCTGGCATGAATATATGGTGAAATGAAAACTGCCAAGATCAAAGTAAGACTACAGGTATACTGTACTATGCCTGGGTTCATGGAGAAAATCTCTGTTGTTGCTAAGAGTCAACAACAACTTGATCAATCAATCTATCAATCAGTCAGATCCTGTCTAATCATGTATGTGTCACTGATTCTGCTCTTTTCAAGTATTTTGTTCTGTCCCATCATTCACAGGATTCCTTGAGAAACTGCTTTGACAATTGAAAGAAAGATGGAGGATTATGTATCCTCTATTATTCACCAGACTGCTTTTGTATCTCAGCTATGTAAGAGCAACAGTAGAGAATGATTTTTAATATCTTCCCCACCTGTTTTTTTTCTTCTAACCCAAATCATTGTGGCTGAACTTCTTTCTCATTTCACATGCCTCCATTATACCATGACAAGTTGTCACCTTAGTGTCCAGTTCTGCTTCACCTTATGATTTACTGTTACAATTTTATGTCAATTGTTTTAACAGATGTTTTTGTTCCTAATTGACTTTCTTCATAGAAAAATGTGATCATGGATATGTTGCCAAGGTCAGTGAGATGAGTATGTGCTGCTTGCGCAAGCTAAGATTTCCCATGCTTTTTGACATATCTAGACTACAAACATTTCATAATGCTTTTGGGACAAGGAATTTTTGCTGTTAGATCCATTCTTTTCCTCTTTAGGGTTTATTTTTCTGGTATTTTTATTAGGACTGCACAAGAGCTTCAAAAGTGATTCTTCACATGGTATGTTAACATGAGCAAAGCACTCTTCCTTGAAGTAGAAAGAGGCTGTGTCCTCCAGGAGAGTTGGCACAACTGCTTCAAAGGCTTTTCTCAGGAGTCTTCACAACCATATGCATGTATAGTCCATACTGCTGCTAGAACCACCATCAAAATGAAGCAGTGGTGCCTGCACACCCATGGAAAACATAAAAAAAGCATTTGATGCAGCTGCTTTAATGCTTCAAAGCAGGTTGTTTGCTTGGGCAAAACCTGTTGTAAAGGAGTAATTTTGAATGCCTTGCATAGCCCTATTATAATGTCCTTTTATATTCCTTCTCCCTTCTTAAATTAGCATGTTTCCCCATACCTTAGTATAATCCCATGTTTACCCCACAAAGCTACCATCCAGAAAATGATGAAAACTGGATCTTTAATTAGATAAGATGGTTGAAAAACATGATAATCAGCCACACTATCTTCAGTTTGCTGGTTTCCACATTTCCAAGCATCATTTTTGTGAAAGGAATGCCATGGGTTAACAAACACACAGGCAACAAGAAGAGGACTTCAGAGAAGTAAAAGTGAAAGAAGTACAATATATGTGTTCCTGCTAATCAATACCATAAACATAAATTTGAAGAGATGTACTGTATAGTCCCATCATTTAAATCAAAGGAACCTCTTCAGTATACATACATACACAAACACTTGTAGACATAATAATGCATATGTCTATATAAAACACAACAAGAAGTTTTTAAAGTCTTTAAAAACTACAGGAAGGGGGTTTGAAATTTGAATCTGACGAGTCAGTGTGGCATTTTTTAATGATATAAATTATCTTTGTAACTATTTCAGCATTATATTCATGTAAGTTTTTATAGATTGTATTAGTGAGATTCTAATCAAATTAAGAAGTATTACTATCTTTCTTGCCAGTGTCTAGTGAGTTAGTCATTCTGTCTGAAAGAGTTTGAGGAAATTGGAAGAATCACCCAACCACATTTGGGAACTCATTTTATTATGCCTTTGTGGTCCATTTCTTCCAAAACATATAAAATAGTTCAACATAAAACATTAATTCAATTTGAGTTGTTAAGTACCAGGTTTTCTTTTGCAAAACACTGGAATGTAAAACTACGTATTTCTTTGGACCACTAATATTTAAATCTGAGAAATAGCATTGGCTGAAATATTAATACAGCAGCAGGATCTTGAAGAGACATGGATACTTTATTCACATTTCGTCCCTTTTTTCATTTTATATTAACAAAATAATTCCTATCAGATTACCTGCTTCCATATTAATGTCATTCTGAATGGCAATAGTGAATATAGATTTCAGATCTCTCCTTACCATTATTTAGACATATTTCCAAATCATGCATTGTTTAAGAACTCTAAGGTATTGTTGTTAATTTTTTGTACTTTATTATGCTTTTTATTTCAATATTTTGTTGCTGCACTTTTTAAAAATATAATAAAATATTTACAGTTTATTCTCTACCTGTCCCTTCCAAGCACCCACCCACCCACCCACCTTTCTTTTTCTTTCTTTCTTTCTTTCTTTCTTTCTTTCTTTCTTTCTTTCTTTCTTTCTTTCTTTCTTTCTTTCTTTCTTTCTTTCTTTCTTTCTTTCTTTCTTTCTTTCTTTCTTTCTGGAGAGATAGAGAGGTGCTTGTTTTGTCTCTGTTTTTAATTGTTTTAATTTAATATTACATTTTGTAAGTCACCCAGAGCCAGATGGAGTGGGCAGCTATAATACATCTAAATAAATAAATAAAGGTTATTCCAAGGGAGTAAAATACTCCATACCCCTTTCCAATGACACTGCTTTTAGAGAATGGTCCAAAAGAATAGCCCTTGATGATGTAAAGGGTTTAAGAGATAGATCATCTAGGTTTACTGCTGAACAGAGGGCTCACATCTGAATCATGTAGCCCATACACCTACCTATTAGGCATGCAGAAGGATGGTTCTATTAGACTTCCAGTTGATTTTAGAACTCTAAGCAGCTGTACCACTGTACTTGTTAACAGGAAGTTAGTACTCAGTGGTGGATCTGAGAGATGAGTATTATGATATCCCTAAGAGCAAGGGCCTTACAAACTCAATCAGCCACCAAAGTCCCTGCCACCTTTCAGATGCTCCTGGAAAAACTTGTAGGGGATATGAACTCGTTACAATGCTTGGTTTATTTAGATGGGGCCATCGCCTTTGGAAAGACACCAGGAGAAGATCAACAGGTGACGTGGATGTAAATAGAGGAAGAGATTGTGGAAAGAGATGGGAAACTCTTACTAAACATCCTGAATTCTAACTAGTGAAAGAGTAGGAAGTGGATAGAATGGAGGTGAAAGGTATTAGTTTAGGGAATAGGTAAGGAGGTTGGAAATGTGTAAAAGTCCCAACTTTAAGTGTGTCAAGGCAGAAAAAGCAAAAGAAGAAAAGTTTGTAACCAGCAGAAGGAGGAAAACAGCTGTCAGATAGACTATTCAGGAGTAAGCAACAGGTAAAGGAAAAATCATAAGGCTTGTTTTCTCCAGCTAGAATTCCAGTCCTTGGAACTAATAAGGGGAGAGGGCAGTTTGGGGGGGGGGGGTTGTTTGCAAAGCATTCATGAGCATTGGTTGGTAACTCAGCCAAAATGAGTACAGTTTCCAAACAATGAAATAGCCTATTAGATGGAGAGGGGGGAAATTTGAGACAAGGATACAGTGAGAGCTGAGATGTACTACACCTTAAAGAAGGTTGCTCAGTCTTGTGTCTGAGGGAAAGGATGGAGTGGGACATTCACTTGTTGACTCAATGGTTTAGTGTAACTACTAAAGAAATTACTCCTGAACTTGTGTCTGTAGGCTGTTTCCTGATGATATTAGTAAAAACTGTTAAAAGTTCACAAGAGGTGAAATGTTTTTCCCATTGAATGTCCCAGAGAATTAGGAAAAGGCCTCTTAGAGTCCCTTGTTGGTTTCCTAACAGGCATGTCTAAAATTCTATAGGAGCTGAACAAGATCCTGCTTGGGAATTGCTCAGTGGGAATCAGCTCTTTAACCAAGACCTGGCTTCTGTGTTACAGCAGCAGCTGTACTTCCCAAATGAATTCCCAAATGAACAAGATAATTTAGTAATTTTTTTTTTCTTCATCTGACATAATTTTGTGAGCTCCTGCTTTCCATCACTTAATTCCTTGAGGACTGGAAAAAATGTCCCAGCTTTGCTAATATTGTAATGGGTGTTTGTCCAATAGATCTGCAGAGGGAAGGTTGGAGCGGAGAATAAGTTGAGTGCTGAGAGAAGCAAATTGGTGCTTTGTAGAAACAGTTGTTACAGTAAGCACAGTTACCAAGAGCAGTGGAATACTTGATTTGTTAAAGGCAATTATGTTTTTTCCATCAGGATGATGGTACCATTGGCAGACTGGAATCTTTCCTCTGCCCCATCATGGAATCCCCATCTGCTCTAGAGGATTAAAGATTCTGTAGACCAGATTTTATTGAAATGCAGAAAATACAGAGAAAAGGAAGGCAAGGAAAACACCTGCTTACAGAAGTAGAAATCTATTCATGTGATCTGGATGTAACCTTAAGTATGAAACGTAAAATCTAGGTGCACAAACCAGCTGTAAGGGTATCAGCTTTCCCCTGTTTTTAGAATATTCCTCATGTTATGTTCACATTTACTGAACAGGGAACCTCCAATGTTTGTATTTTGAGGTGAGCAGAGAAAATAGATAATGTCAGTTTTTTAAGAAGTGAAAATAAGACTACTATGTCCATTTCACTGCCACTAGGTCTCATGATTAGGTTTTTGGCATACATTTGAAATACTGGTGAATGTTGTTGACCTCACATTTTTAAGCATACTTAAAGTGACTTGTACTTCCCAAGCTAATGCCTTCATTGCAACATAGTTATGTCTTGGTTCTGGCACTTCCCCAAATGTTATAATTCTCAGTTAAAATGCACGTAAAATAAATATTTTGGGATAAAATATGCACCAAAATGCACTGTTAATAAAAAAAAAATCATATATATTTAAATGACGGTTTTGATGTAGGTTTTTTATTGCTAATTGAGGCAGAAACTGGACATTATGGGTTTATGAATGAACATACTCTAAACTGGCAATAAGTTTAGATGGATAACTGATGCTGTTACAACTCAGAAAGAAATGATCAGTTATCCTGGGAAATCTCTGTGGAGGTGAATTCAAATTATAATCCAAAAAGCTGGTAAGAATCAGAGAGGGAGAAAATGAAATCAAAGTGAGAAATTGTAGGTTTTAAAAATGATGGTTTGGGTTCCCCAAACTACCTTTCCTGAAAGACAACATCCAGATTAAAGAACTTTTAACTGTTCTTGATGTAATCAAAGGGTTATGGTCTTCTGTTAAGAACTGAGCCTCAGCCAAAGTTTATGTAAGTCGTTCACATTACTCACTCTGTAATGATGTACTTGGCTTCATTGTTTGCAGTCTGCTTCTCATTTGTTTGGCACTGCATTCCAAAATTGCAGTGACTCATAAATTTCCTTTTGTTTTACTATTGTAAAAGATCAGGAATACAAAAAGAAGCAACATGTCTTGCATGAAACGTCTGAGATGTAATGAAAATTGGGGGAGGGGTCCTCTTGTAGGCAGACACATGCAGACAAATGGCTAGTCACACTTGCAAAGTTCAGTTCGTTTGCTTCTGACATAATTGGTGAATTCTGAATGTGATGACAGTGGAGGTAAGGAGGTTGAGGGCAAAGCCCCAAAACCTATCAAATCCGGATCCTTTCCAAATAGCAGTTGAATTGCAAGTCCTGCATGGCACTCAACGTGGTGATCCATAAAAATAAGCGCAAGGTTTACCAGTCACATTCCTTGGCACTGCATATGTTAGATTCAAACTAGTTTTATTTGTTTGGGAAATCCAAGAATTAGCAGAATGGCCAACAGAAGCTCTCACACTAAATAGCAATTCCCAAGATTCTTTGAGCATGTTGTGTGCTGAATCTTTATTGTTAAATATTTACAGGAATCACTTATGCCATTCTTTCCCAACATGGTTTCTCCAAATGTATTGGACAGCTTCCATAATTTCCAGCCAGGATGATAGTATATCATATTCATAGGAGACATTCTGCCATGAGAATTTCACACATGCAAAATCTCTTTTGAAAGAATTTTGAAAGCAAATAGACTTCCATAATGCTGAATGAGAACCAGTAAGAAAAAAAGGAGGAAACTTTATTTGCGTAGCACTAGGAGAGGCAAGAAAGCAAACTGAGCTGGATTTATTGATAGGTAAGTGCTGCAAAAATAGCCATAGCTGCCTACCATCTTACTTCTCAGGGGAGTGAACTTGAATCCTTTAGGCCCAATAGCATGACATGATACCCACTTGAAAAGTGCCGGCAATGGTGCTCATGATCCCTCTGGAAGACTTCACGTTGTAAGATAAGCAAACCCACTAACATCTTATGTGCCTTGATACCTCGGCTCTTCTTTTTCACCATGACCTGGGATTTTGCTTTTGAAATCAGGCTCTGCCTATTGATGCTTATCCATCCATTTGAACCTTGTGCATTTAATTTAACGGTTTCCTTAATAGGAATAAGATTGATAAAACCTCCAATAGGTCTATGCGGGGGGGGTGGGGGTAGGGGGAGGCCAGACTTGAATGCTGCCCTTCTAATGTGAACAGTAAAGCAGACAGAAGTTTGAGTTATTTCCATTTCCCCAGTCAGTACTCAGACTAGATATAAAATTATATATGCGTACAATATTCTACACACTTTCCAGTACTGCACTGCAGTGGGAGATTCATGTTATGTCTCATATTGTTTCTTATAACTCTGTAGGAAAGCAGGAAGGTTTTTTCTCCTTCTCATCACAAGCTCTGCATTAGACCTCTGAAACTTTTCCTATACTAGATGAAGCGTCTTCTGCTTTCCTGCCTACCTTCCATAAGGAAGGACATCTAGGTTTCAATGTAGACTCTAAGAAAATGAATTCCCCACATACAAGGATCACATAGATAACTGAAATGGAAATTTTAACATTTATATGAACAGTCGTTGAAAGGAAAAGGTAACATGCCCCAATTCTATGCCCAAAGGAGTCAGAATGAAGGAATTAATACCAATAACATCCATGGAGAGATTCCCAAGGCAATCTTACAAGTTGGAGACAAACCATAGACAGCTCATGTCCATGCCTTCTGTATGGTGCTACATAGCTTTAACATTTATGTCCTTTTAAAATGATCAATTGTTTATCAAAAATATGTAAACAATGAATATTTTAATGATCCTTGTTATGTGTGTGTATGTATGTGTGTGTATATATATTTCTCCAATATAACAAAATATAATATAAAAATTCAACATAGTAATTAAGTATATGCTTCCCAATTCATGACTAAATAACCATGTAAGAAATTAATTCTATACATTCTTCAGAGTATTCATTAATTTGCCATTTTACTTAATTTATTTAAATTGCACTTGGCCTATCCATTTTTCTGTTTTTACATTTTTTTAACCATCCTCTTCATCCAATAAATCCCATTCCACTACAGCTGCCCCTTTTACTTTCCACTGCTGGGTTCTTAAATATTTTAATTTATTGTCAGCTACATTGGAGCTGTCATGGATATTTAAAATGATGCAAAACATGGGATAATGGGGTTTGTATAACTTATTAATTGGACAGCTCATAGTTCTCCCTAACTTTTGTCATGAGCACAGTTTTATTTCTTTACTCTTTCATCATATTTATATAGCTGCCTATCTCACAGAAAAGTGACTGTAGGCAGCGCACAATAAAAACAATCATAAAATCAAAATATTAAAACAAGTACAATTAAAAATAACAATATTATTAATAGCAAGAGAGTAGAGAAGATTGATGTTAAAAGCAATGCAGGCATCTCATTAGATCACCATGTCTCTGAGATCCCCAAGCCTGCTGACACAGCCATGTTCCAGGGCTTTCTGGGAGGATATCAAGGATGGGGCCAATCTTACCTCGGGCAGAGGGATGTTCCACAGAGTGAGTGCCACAGCAGAAAAGGCCCACCTCCTGGGTCCCACCAAATGAAACTCTTTCACAGATGGGACCTGCAGCATACCTCCTCTACCAGACCTAATGGGACAGGCAAATGTAACCAGGTGGAGGCGGTCCCTCAGATAACCCAGCCCCATGCCATGAAGGGCTTTAAAGGTCAAAAAGAGCACCTTGAATTGGACCTGGAAGTAAACTTGCAACCAATGCAGCTTGTGGAGCAGAGATGTAACATATAGCACCCATAATTGCCTGTGCTGCTGCATTTTGTACCAGCTGAAGCTTCTGGATACTCTTCAAGGGCAGCCCCATGTAGGGAGGAGCTCCATGTAATTGGAGAGAAAAATTCAGATTCCCCTCTATGTGCATTGCAGGAAAATTGACAGAAAGGGATCTTACACCTTCTATGAATTTGCATATATAATTTCTAACTCTGCAATTAAAACATTATCATCTTAGTTCCCCATATCCTATGTTATACCCTACCAGCTTTTCTGTTCATGCTGGCAGAACCTACCTAACCTTGATCAATCTCAGAAAAGCTAAGCTGGGTCAGACCTCACTAGTACTTTCAGGAAATCACATGGCTAAGGATTACACGGGGAAGCTGGGGGGAAAAAATCTCAGAAAAGGGCAATGGCTCAGGTCTTCTGCACCGCTGCAACACAAAGGCAAGAAAATGTCCATATAGTCACCAGGAGCAAACAGCCTAACTCAAGGGAACTTAAGCTTTTCATCTATTATTGCCAATACCCAACACTATGCAACCATTTTAAATAATAGTAATAAGCACTCTATCATGTGCCTGACTCCACCTGAATCCAATGTTGTGTGAACCAGATTAGGCAATGACCAATAAGAAAGGGTATTTAGTTAGTTAGTTAGTTAGTTAGTTAGTTGTTAATGCTAATACCATTGACAATAAGGATATTCTTGTCTGTTCCAGATGCACGTGTTATGGGACTGATTTGAGACAGACATCATTACTATGTTGTTAAAGATGTAGAGAGAAATAGCAATTAAGGACAATTCTTTTTTTTCTTTTCTTTTTTTAAAAAACGCTCCATTGGGCTGCTTCTGGAATGATGCAAGTATTAGATTTTTCTCCTGCTGGATAAGAACACACACAATGCCCTGTTCTGAATGGTATGTCGTAGGTAAGTAAACAAAGAACGAAATACAGTGATGTATATGCAACCTATCATTATTATGTGCAATCAAAACTGCATTGCCAGAAGTTCCAAGTTGTACACAGCTGTTCAGTGCAGTTTAGGAAATAGTCTGTGGTGTGTCAGAAGTTTAACAGAAGCAGAAAAGATGTGGAGTGCTTTTGATAATAACACAAAGAGAGCATAAAAAGGACAGGCATATATTGGGTCAAATCAACAGTCAGTCATACGTGGTATATTCAACACCACTTCATCCAATTTGATGAAATGTGTGACAGTACATTCAGTATTAAGATTGCATTCATCTTCTCATGATTTAAGCAACAAGAGATTTAGTTAATCTCTTGTCAAGGCTCCTTGAACCTTTGGAGACATATAATACCTATGCATTTCTTAGAAGAATGATATTTAGTCCAAGAGCAATTGGAAGATTTGGGTTCATGTTTCATCCATCTTTGAGCTATAAACATTTTTGATATGTTGGATCAAGGCCATTTCATGTACTGTAGTCTATGCCTTTTATTACTAACCATACATACATATGCAAAAAATGCCAAAGAAGATTGCAAAATGTGAACCGTCACATATACAAAAAGGGAGCCTAGAGGAAAGTTAAGCTTCTTTCAAAGCACACAGGTGCATGCACAGACATGTTGGTCTTCATCCAAAATGGGCTACTCCACATTTATTTTAGAATATACAAGAAAGCCATGTTCATGGCTGAGAGCACACATCCTGTTAAACCATTGGTTGCTTAAGTGTGGTTTGTTGACATCACAATTATGCCTCTTACTTTATTTATGGAAGTGATGGGGATCAATGGCTATTAGTCTTGATGGCAGTGTGACTGCCTCTGAAGTCCATCTGCTGGGAGGATAGCGGGCTTCTTTATGCAGTTGGTTGGCCACTGTGAGAGCAGACTGCTAAACCAGATGGGCCAGGGGTCCAGTTCTGCAGGGCACTGCTTATGTTCTTATGTACTGAGCTATAAATCACTTTTGACAAACCACAGTGATTTGGAACATACAACATAAGCCAAAACTGAACAAACTAGATCATGGCTTAGCATAATGTAAGAACCTACCTTACCTATTTACCACCATAATGTACAGCCTGCTCAATAATTTCTTATTCCTTTGCACCTCTGGATTCATAAGATTAATGTGGAGTTAACCTAATTCAGCCCTATAACAGAAATCTTCATCTAAGCCATTTGAATTAAATTAGAACATACAAAAAGCAAAGTCAGATTATTTGTACCACACAATAAGTACATCTAGACTCTGAAAGGTCTAGTGTATCATAAAAAGGGAACCAAAAAACAGAAAAAAACTTTCAGGTTGTCTAGCAAATCTGAGCTTCCTTTATCCAAATGTAGTGATTAGAGTGGATTCACACAATGTTCTCATGGACAAATGTGAATATGTGTGAGCTGCCTAGAGTTATTGTATGAGATAGGTGGCCATATAAGTCCTGTATGTCAGTACATACATACATACATACATACATACATACATACATACATACATACTCTGTGAATAGTTCAGCTGACTTTCCAAGTTAAAATATATATTGTTTTAACATAGTTAAAATATTCAGTACATTGAAGTATATATGGGGTAACACGCTGGCTAGCTTTGAAACCGGCCAAGTTAATTTGTGAAATAATATGAATGGGTTGATTTTCTCCAGGTGCACACACTGAAAACCATACCATGTGCAAACAGTCAAAAATGATTGAAGACAATCAACTTGGGCTGTCTTTCAAGAAAAGCTTATTTTCAGGGACTGTCTTTCAAGGAAAACATATTTTTAGTATTCCACAAAGCATCCATTGGCAAGGATGTCCAATATTGGGGGTGAGTATTTGATTTTCACCTAAATTAGCCCCTCCCTATCCACATAAACATAGTTAAGCCAGCAAGTCTTTTCTTGCCCAGATTTTAATTTATGCTTTCTTACTACACATCAAGATTAATATTAATCTCAGAGAATTTGACATAATTTAATGGCAGAAAACATTTATTATATGTAAGCAGCCCCAACTCAATCTCTAGCATTTCTAGTTAAAGGGATTTTTGTGTAAGAAATTTGTGTGGAAGCCAATTCTGTTCTTGGTGTCTCCAGTTATAGTTGAAAAAACTTGCTTGACATCCTGAAAAGCTGTCATTAGGCAGTGCAAATTATATCAAGGTAGAATGACCAATATTCTTATCATCTTAAATATGTTCACCTTGCCTCCAAAAGCTCAAAGCTATGGACATAGTTGTCCTTCTAGAATTCTCCTACAAGAATAACCGTGTGAGTTAGGTTAAGAGAGTGACTAGCCTAGAGTCACCTAGCAAACATCTATGATTTATGATGTAGTGGAACTTTGCAGTGATGAAGCTGGAAAAGGTAATAGCACCGTAGCTGGAAAAGGTAATAGTGATGCTAAGGAATTCATCACTGCAAATTCCACTGCAAAGAATGGAAGCTTTGGGAAACCGCCACTCCAAAAGAGTCCTTTTTATTCCTCTAGTAAGGATTAAGTAGAATTTTCAGTGCGGTCTCATCAAGGAACAAAACCTATCTGCATTTGGTCACAACATCCTTTTCCTGTATGATTCTTATGAGTCGGAATCTCAACTGAGATGAGATTACTGAAATGAGGTGGAGGATGGGATGCCTATAATAATTAGTTGCCTACAAGCAGTCAGTGCAGAGTCAGTAACAACTGAGTGCAGATTAAAAAAAAAATTCCTTCCTGAAAAAAGGCAGCCAGCACAGTAAGTCTTATTTTGTTGTTGTTGTTGTTCAGTCGTTAAGTCATGTCCGACTCTTCGTGACCCCATGAACCATATTGCGCCAGGCCTTCCTGTCCTTCACTGCCTCCCTGAGTTTGCTCAGTTTCATGCTCATTGCTTCAGTGATGCTATCTAACCATCTCATCCTCTGCCGTCCTCTTCTCCTTTTGCCTTCAATCTTTCCCAGCATCAGGGTCTTCTCCAAAGAGATCTCTCTTCACATTAGATGACCAAAATATCTGAGCTTGAGCTTCATTATTAATCCTTCCAATGAGCAGTCAGGGTTGATTTCCTTTAAGATTGACTGGTTTGACCTCCTAGCAGTCCAGGGGACTCTTAAGAGTCTTCTCCAGCACCACAGTTCAAAGGCATCAATCCTTCGGCGCTCAGCCTTCTTTATGGTCCAGCTCTCACAGCCATACATTACTACTGGAAAAACCACAGCTTTGACTATGCGGATCTTTGTTGGCAAGATGACATCTCTGCTTTTTAGTATGCTATCTAGGTTTGCCATAGCTTTCCTCCTAAGGAGCAAGCGTCTTTTAATTTCATGGCTGCAGTCTCCATCTGCGGTGATCTTGGAGCCCAAATAAATGAAGTCTGTTACTGCTTCCATTTCTACCCCTTCTATTTGCCAGGAATTGATGGGTCCAGATGCCATGATCTTAGTTTTTTTAATGTTGAGTTTCAAGCCAGCTTTCGCACTCTCCTCTTTCACCCTCATCAAGAGGCTCTTTAGTTCTTCTTCACTTTCTGTCATTAGGGTGCTATCATCTGCATATCTGAGGTTATTGATGATTCTCCCTGCAATCTTAATTCCGGCTTGTGATTCTTCCAGCCTGGCATTTCTCATGATATACTCTGCTTATAGGTTAAATAAGCAGGGTGACAGTATACAGCTTTGTCGTACTCCTTTCCCTATTTTGAACCAATCGGTTGTTCTGTGACCCGTTCTAACTGTTGCTTCTTGGCCCGCATACAGATTTCTCAGGAGACAGGTAAGATGGTCTGGTACCCCCATCTCTTTAAGAATTTGCCAGAGTTTGTTGTGATCCACACAATCAAAGGCTTTTGCATAGTCAATGAAGCAGAAGTAGATGTTTTTCTGGAACTCTCGTGCTTTCTCCAAGATCCAGCGAATGTTGGCAATTTGATCTCTAGTTCCTCTACCTCTTCGAAACCCAGCTTGTACATCTGGTAGTTCTCGGTTCACGTACTGCTGAAGCCTAGCTTGTAGGATTTTGAGCATAACCTTGCTAGCATGTGAAATGAGTGCAATTGTGCAATAGTTTGAGCATTCTTTGGCATTGCCCTTCTTTGGAATTGGAACGTAAACTGACCTTTTCCAATCCCGTGGCCACTGTCTTATTTATATGTGTCCATTCTTTTTACTGCTTTTATTATTTATAAGTTTTTTATAGTGGCAAAATCCATACCAAGTGACATTAAAATCCCATCAGAAGTACAGTAATGTGGAATAAATTATTTACAACAGACTTGTTTGACTGATTTTAATGAGTTTTATGCAAAAATGCCATTTCCTCGATTTGGACCTTTTTTAACAAACTGTTCTAAAGTTCCATTTTGGAGTCCCAGATTGTCCTATAAGCTATTCTAAAAGTTCTTTAGATTCCTTGTGGTCCCCTGTGTTTGGGACTTTGGAAAAATTGTGAGGGACCTGGGGATGGGATTAGTGTGAGGAAAAGTAGGAGTGAAAGCCTCTCCCTCCCATCTAAGATTGCTATTTTCCTGCTGCATTAGGCTTCCAGTGGGAATTAAACTCGCACACCCTGGGCATCAGGGAAATCTATTAATTGGAGCGTCACTTTCTTTTTCTTTTTAACCAGCTGTAGATTAATCTCCAGGCTGAAAGTAAAACTGGAAATCCTTGGAAATCCTGTGACTCACCTGTAAGCCAATCAAGGCCACGAGTTGCCCATGTTTACTTTAGAAACTATCCTGACTTTCAGGAACTCCTGGGATGGCTGAAGCAGGACATCTTGAATGCTTACCTGCAGAACATTGTCCTCAATCTTTCCTTTCGAAGTCATATTTGCTCCTTATCATGTTAATGCAAGGCTGACCAATACATGTGTATACTAAACAGAGGAACATTGAAGCAAAGACAGAGGATTTTTCTGCAACTTAAAAGAAGTTCTCTGGTCTAAGCTTTGTGTTACATTCCTTAGTATTTGGAATTGCATAAAAATAAATATAAATAATGCATTTTCAGAACTGCGTTAGCAGAGACCTTAGAGCCTTGAGGAAAGCCATAAAAAGTAAAATATGCAGTATATAATATTTTTGAAAGAACTTGTGGAGAATTAGAGTGGTTAAGAACATCCAAATGGGCCATAAAAGTTTGCTAATAAAATCATCCAAGAGTTGGACTGTGAGGATGGGAGGAGAGTGTTCTATCAATCAGTCATCCAAATTTGTCACATCTACTTATCCCCTTCATTAAGAGAAAGGTAGTAAGACCTACCCTCCCATTTAAGCCAGTTTTCCCAAGTTGGGATCCTCCATATGTGTTGGGAACCATCATTCTCAAAATACTCAGCCAGTGTAGCCAAAGACTGGGAATTTTGTGACTGCTGCCTCCATGTATTTCAAGGACATCAAGGAACTGAGAAAGTCTGGTTTAAATAACAGTCTCAGGGAAACAGTGACTAAAGCCACTGCTTATGGATGTTTCTCAGTTCCAATTATAGTAGAAAAGTTTTTTTTTTCTTTATACAAATTTAAATTCTTTTATTTTTATTGCTTTAGTACAACAAAGAAAATGGAAAACAAATTCAGATTTATATACAGGAGTAGTTTCATTTTTTCTGTATATATGATGATAGTGATAGATACAAGATGGATTAACTACTTCATTTCTGGCTGTTACAAAGGTTAAATGTTAATAATAAATTTCAATTTGTTGTTATAATAAAAGTTCAGACTGCTGTGTCTGTTGTCACATTATGTCTCTGCCTACATTTTGGCAAAAAGGTGCACATTTCACTACTAACTATGACTATAACAGCAGAAAAATGGAAATAGTTTGTATGGGAAAAATAATAATTTATAGCTTTATGCCCAGGACTGTGTCTCCTCCTCTAAACTTTCCTAGTAACTTTTGAAGATGGTCTTGCTGCTAGAAGTTCTACTATCTGATTCACAGATAGTTGTTCTGCTCCTCTGAGAGAGGCGTGTTTGGGCCTACCCTTTAGGCAAATACCAAAAATGCATCTGTTTAATGAAGATTTTAACAACTGATTCTAGTGATATAGATTTTAATTGTACTGATTTTACTGTCATGTTATACATTTGTATTATATTATTGTAAGTGGATAACTTTATTATACTAGTATTACATGAACTAGTTATATAGCCCAGACAGGCTGTACCTTAGGGTGGGAAAGGAATGGTGATCTCATACCATTTGTCTTCAGAAAACATTTTTATTACCATAACATTAACTAAGAATTACAGACATTAGCTCATAAATGGAAACTGTAGGCCACACGTGCTTCCAAATCTTTTTTTTTTTTTTAAATGGACTTAAGATTCTCTCAGTCTCACATTACTAAAAATCAGTAGCCCAACTTTATACTGGTTTCTAGCAGGAAACTAAACAAATCTTCAGATCAGCTTAACTGAGCTAAAACAAACAAAAAGAAATTCCAGACCATTCTCCTTCCTTCAAACCCTCAATTTTGCTTTGGCCCACTTGCCTTATGTACTAATGTCACAACCTGCCCCTCCCCCATGCCCTTGTTCATCCAAAAACTAAAAATAAGGCTAAAATCATGTGAGAGTGGCCACTCTGGTAATTGTTGGTCATAATTTCTTTAAGCTGTTAAGGAAGCCCTGTAGTACATTGGTGGTGGGCTTCAGATAGTCTAAGCCAACTGGGTTTAGGACAACCAGTGAAGATATCAGGCATTCTCAAGGCGGAGTCCAAAAATTTAGGATGCTGGTTGAAACTCCATTCCTATTGTACGTATGTTAATGTCACACATACATACAAAGGGCCAGGACTTTGATTGCCAGCCTTTTTTTTTTAAGCACTCCTGCAGATGTCGCTGGATATTATCCATGGACCAAAGTATATCCACTTTATATGTCCCAAGGCTTCTGCTGGACTGAGAAGCAATGCCATTATTCCTCAATTCAGAAATTTCCAAGGCTGCCTTTGGACAAATCTCTGGTTCTGCCAGCCTCCTTTCTGGAAACCCAAATGCTAGTCATGAAGATGGGCATAGCGCATTACTGTGATTATCCCAGGGGCCACTGCAGTGTATGAAGAAACTGGCCATGCTTTGAGATTTTTAATAGAAATTTTATATGAATGTTTAAAATGAATAATCAGTAAAAGAATGGAAGGGAGGGGTAAAATGAATCCCCATTCTGTATTGGGGTATTTAAATGTTTTCTGAGCCCAAACCAAATGTAACCCTATATATCCCATCCAAACTGAACCTACTGAAAAGGCTTCAGGGAGAATTACTGGGTAAGACAGCTCTGATGTTTATAAATATTCTCTTTAAAAAATAAATATTTTTTAAATATTAAAAATATTCTCTTTAAAATATTTTTATAAATCATTGTGTAAGTATTTTAACAGCATATGATGCGTGGATTGTTTTTCTTCCATCAGATCCTACTCCCAGGATCAACTTTCTCTCTCACCCTCTGCCTCCAAACCTACCTCCCACTGCTTTTCTTGTTTTTTCCTTTTGACACCTAATGTCAGCAGATGCTCATTAAGTCAGCACTCTTATAGGTATATTTTAGGCTTAAACATTACCTAGTCAGCTTTATTCCTGTAATCCATTCAACTAGAGAAAATTCTAGGAAAAAATAGATGGTACTGTGTTGTGAAAATAAAAGGAATTAAGCTTCTCTGACAGAATTGTTGAACATCTCAATAATTGTGGTTTATTGTGCCTGATAATAGCTTTTATTTCTTTAAACCTTTTTCTTTTCAAGGATTTTATCAGCTTCACCCAATCATCATCATCCTCTGAACCCTTTCATTTTCATTTCATACATTTGTTTTGTTCTCTCCCCATGTTGTTTAACACCTACATGAAACAGCTGTGGGAGAACATCCATCTCACTGAGAATATCCATATCATCTTCAATATGTTGATGATAGTCACTTGTATGTTGTAACTGAAGGCCAGGCCATAGATACAAGGAAAATCTTTTCTTGTTGCCTGGAGGATGTGAGATGGGACAAAATAAGATCAAATTAAATTCCAGCAAGAGCTTCTGGGAGGGGAATGGTGGACTGAAGATGTCTCCACAAAAGCGGAGCCAATAACTGTAGCAAAGACCGAGGAACTGGTGAGTAGACCAGTTCCTTCGAACCTCTCTGAATAAGAAGAGGATGGGAAATTGTCCACATGTGCTCCAGATGGCTGCTCCTCATGAGGAGACTGCAGGACAGTGGTCTCCTGTGGGTGAGTGTTGGTCGATGACAGGAATAGCCATCTTGCTCACAGCTGCAGTTGATGCCTTTTAAAGGACACTAAGTTCATTAACCTCACTTTCTAATCACCTTCAGAAACTGCTTATTAAATAATTTTAAGCTATTAGAGATCTTTGGAATGACATGTTTGAAAACACTGGGTGAATTTGCCTTCAATCCTGAATGAAAGAAAATTTTAATACGTTTAAGAATTTAAAGAATTTGAAATGAACAGCAAAAAGCTGTTAATAAGATTTTGATCTTAGAAAGTTATAAATGGACTAAGGGTCCAGATAAATTTGGAATATATAAACTTTTATAATGAGATTTTGGAATTAATTATAAAGAACAAACAGCTTTATGTGGGAAATAGATCTGTTTTGGTTTTTGCAAGACATAGTAATTTTAAGATTTTAAAAACTCTACACTAGCGGAGACTAAAGATTCTAGGCAAATGAAAAAAACACAAGCCTACCTTTTGTGTTAATTGGGACCTACAAAATGATACAAAACATTGTAACATTGAAAACATTAAAGGAGACTTTTGAAGACTAGAGACAGAAATTAGCAGCCACAATATCAACAGTGTCACTCATGATGTCTGCCTCTATGGATAGACTATGTCCAAAAGATGTTATTGAAGAAATGACAGATGGGGAACAAATTTTATCTGACAAGATAAAGATGGTACCGAAAGTGGATTTACAAATGACAGGCCAAAAGAACAACTTGGAAAAGGATGCCTCACTGGTTATACAAAAGAAACTGGCTATGTTTTAAAAATCAAAAGGGAAATACAAATGATAAACCAAGAAAGTGACCTGGATAATTTTTTCTTATTGGATTTACAAAAGAGGCTTGTTAAAGACCTGAAGAACTCTGTGTGTTCTTCTTAAAGAAGAAATGAAGAGAAATCAAATTCTACAACAATATTTGAACGAACTAAAGATTAAGACTGTTAGAAGTAAAAGGAATATAAAGTTGGTTTATTTGATCAAGGCTAAAACAACATATGTTGTTACTTCTGGCAACCCTTTATCGACTTTCTGCTGACACCAGGATTGAAAAGATGATGTTTTATGGATTTGACTATAGATAAGAGGTGGGATATGGGATGAAGTGATAATTGTAACCTTAGAGGGGTTGAAGAGTCACTAAATTTGTTTATACTTGTGATGAAGGTTGGAAGGCACTTCTTTGCATCTCTGGGGGAGATGGGCAGCATATAAATTTAATAAATAAATAAATAATTTTTTTTCTCTTTATTCTATTTTTACTTTTCTCTTTCTTCTCTCTTTTCTTTTTCCCCTTTCCTTGCACTTTTTACTCTTTCTCTTCTCTTTAAGTTTAGTTTGTATTATATTTTACTATTATAATCAAAATTTTTAATAAAAATTATACATTTAAAAAATTAAATTTCAGCAAGACATGAGTTAGTGAGGTGCTCGATCTTGCTCAATTCCATTCCAAGACCAACTCTGGAGTGCGTTGCACTCTTCCTAAAGGAATAGCAGTGAGTCCTCCTAGACTCCCAACTCCTATCTGAGCAGCAGATGGAAGCTCTGGCCATGAACTGCAGGTATTTTAGGACCAAGAAACTTTTATAAGAGTGACTTATGCTGTTATAACCATACATTTAGATTATGGAAAGGTGCTCTACTTGAGGCTGTCTTTGAAAATGACAGAAGTTGCATTTGGTCTAAAATGTAGTGGCCCAACTGCAATTTGGACAAGTAAGCATACCAACATACCACTGGTATTTTGGTCACAAAGTGGCTACCAATAAACTTCTGGGTCCAATTCAAAATGTGGATTTAGACCTAAGATCTACATGGTTTGGGCCCCATGTATCTCTAGGACCATCTCTTTCATCCAGATTCAACCCATCCTGCGCATTCCTATGGCAGCTGAATGGGATGACACTCCTTCTCAGTGTTTCCCCCCACATTATGGAGCAGCTTGTTACTTTGGTTTTGGGGAACCCACCCTTCTAGATTTTAAAAGGCAGTTAAAAATAGACTATTCATACAAGCTTTTGATACTGATGGTGGATATGGGGCTGCCTTTATAATCTGACCTATTTTGAAAGTTGTTTTATTGCTTTTTTTTTTTATTGGGTTGTTTGGTTTTTACTGACTTGTCATTATTGTTTGTAAACCACTCAGAGTTTCTGGAATGGATTGTATATACATTTGTGTATATGTAAATTCCCAGAGGATAGATCTCATATCAAAATCAGATAATTTTGGCTTTTTTACCTGAACATCAGTAACTACGATTTTCCAGTCATTTCATGGGTTGACAAGAAAGGAATTAATTATATTCATATTCGTGTACCACATGATTAAATATTGACTGCTTCCTATGAAAATGCCAGAACTATCTCACATAGGCTTCAAGAACAAAAATAACTCATGGAACATATTCTGGGATTTGTTGGACTAATAAAACTTCCTTGGGAAGATGTTAGGACTTCTATTTAGCAAGCAGCTGAAAGCCCGAAACTTCACATAATAGTGATATATGTTGATATACAGTTGTTTAAAATAGTACTTTCCTTCCATGGCTTTTCACGGCTATTGTTGATTAATTGTTACATTATTATGATTTTGTCACTGCTTTTGTAAATGGCTTTGAAAGCTGCTGCAGAAGAAGAGGGGACATAAAGTAAAGAAACTAACAACAGGCTCAGAACATTTTAAGCTAATATAAATAAAGGATAAGGCACATAAGATTAATTTGACCAAGTTGGGGATGAGCTGTTTGGGAAATCAGAAATGCAGTGAGATTTGGCTAAATCATAATTACCTGAAGCAAAGAAATCTCGCCACACAAATATCACAGGTAGAATATTAGGTTGTCAGTTTTAAAACCAAAGAGAATATCAAGAGGTCATCTGGGTTTTGAAAGACCTGGAAGTAACAATAGAAGTCTTATCTTTAAAAGGTGATATGATAAGGGCACCAGTGGGGATAAAAAAGCATATGCATAAATGTGAATTGACACTAAAGGATTGAGCAACCAACATAAATGCAGAAATAATAGAAAAAGAGTTTTCTTGGTTGACACCTTTCAATCAAAGAGAAAACTGGTATGAGACAATCAGGTTGAAGAATGTGACCATGTTGATCTTGACTAACCTAGCTAGGTTAATGGGTTCAGTGATGACCACAAGCCAAAGAAGGATCTTCCTAATAGGGATTATTTGTATTGGCTGTCAGCATCAAAGATGAATGTATGTGAAAAGGACCTTCATTAACTTTGTCTTTCCATTAAGACAGTGTTGTCCAAACCTGGCCACTTTAAGATGAGTGGACTTCAACTCTGCTGGCTGGGGAATTCTGGGAGTTAAAGTCCACTCATCTTAAAGTGGCCAAGTTTGGACAACACTGCATTAAGATCATAATATGTGATTGCCTCTTTATTTCCTGCATTTATGTGGATTTTTGCAAATACATGCTCATTTCTGTATATTTCTTTGATATCTTGCTGTTGGATGAAATAACTGCACAATTTTTGTTTTATCAATGTGTGATTACTATTTGCAGAATTCCATCTTATGAAAAGACAATTCCTGGAGGCTTATCTCTGAAGCCAATTAAGTTTAGAAAACTTAATCAAAACTTATTCCAGCAAACACTGTGACATAGAAAAGGCCTGGAGAAGTCTTCAAAAAGTCAAGAGTGTGTTGTGGTGCCTTAATTCACTTAAGATTATATTTCAGTGATGTACAGATAAGGACTGTGGCACCAGCGCAATTTGTCCACTGCAGGAATTTCTGTTCTTTTAATCACTTTCCCTGATTATTTTTTTTTTTTTTTGTCCAAATACAAGAGAAATGACTGTCATGGTTCCATGTTTATTCCTATTCTCTACAATGATCATAATTGGTTGTTATGATCAACTTCATACTCTTAGAAGATAACAGCTGATGTACCTCTGTTGATGTATCCAAAGATGTTTCATAGAAAAGCTAAATAAGTGTATTTGTGCCATATCTCTTCCAAAGTTTACAACATAATCACAAGCACATATAAAGTAATTTAACTCTCTGATTATGCCAGGAAATCACAGTCAGATTACTCTGGAATAATTCAATTCAAAGAGCAGCTTTTCTCAGTCTGGCATTCTTCAGGTGCTATGCTACAGCTCCCCTCATTCTTATTTAGCATGACCTGCCCTGAGCTGCCCTGAGGTTGGGCTGGGGTGGCAGGAAAGGCAAAATTTTTGAGAAGTAAATATGCCAAAGGCCTATTGTCTGCTGCATCTAAGATGGTAGTCATCAATCCTCATCTCTTCATCTAGATACAACAGAGGCAAACAGAAAGAAGCTGGATGATGTAATTCCCATTTCACTGTGTAGGGACACCATGCATACATACATACCCATCATGCTATTTCCTTTTGGAATAAATGTTACACAAAGTGCAGAAAAAGACGAAGAAATAGTAAACCACAGAAATTAAAAATATAAGAAAAGGAAATACAGTTAAATCTAGTTTACACCAACACCATTCACTATATTGCTCCATACTTTTCTACTCTTGCAAGCCATTCTTGCTACTATCATGTCTATACCTGCTATATAGGCCACCTTTTCTCCTTTATTTTTTTGAGGATCTCAACAACTCCATCCAAGTATGACTGTCTTTGTCTCCCCTTGCTCTCAACACATTCTCTCTTCCTTCTTGTTGGAGTATAATTTTCATTCAGTCTTTAAATGTGGCCAAACATCTTAAGGTACTTTTTTCATATGGGTCATTCTGCTTTGCATCCAATTCATTTTTATCTATTTTTTGTTTCATCACAATACTTGTTAAATACTCAACCCCTACTCAATTCAGCTTACTTTATCTGTCATTTTGCTGTCATTTCTATATAATAAGGTGGGCAGAAGCCCACTCTTATTATATACAGCCATTTTCACTAATTTCAACAAATATTCATTCCTCCCACTATATCATATACTATCTACTATGCTTCTACAGCATTTGCCCTTCAATTTTTCTGTGTTTAGCAAGCATTCTACAGAAGTACACAAATTCAAATGAATGTTTTTTTTCCCCTTACAAATATGGTCTTCAATTCATTAATTTTCAGGTGTATACAGTACTCATTGTATATGCTAACATTTGCTGCAAAGCATTTGGTTTCTCAGCCAGGAAAATGGGATTGCCTGCATTCAGAAGTATACATAATCCATATTCACATACAAGGTACACACGAATACATTAAACAACCAAAGGGACATCATACATCTTTGATCTACTCAGTGTTCAATTATGAATCGTTCACAAAGCATTCCATTTATTCTGCCAAATACTTTCCAAGGCATAGTTAATCAACTAATCCCCAGGCTTTTTTCCATTCATTTCTGTATATTAGTCTGTATAGGGGAACTAAAACAGCATTTTCAAATAATGCATCTTCACAGACATGTTAACAAGTCATACTATTACTCCATGAGCAAATCACACCTACGTTTTAACATTTCTCCAGATGTGGGATCCATACCTGCTACTCTGCTATTTTTCCATATTCTCTTATCATTTATTGCTGCCTTCTCATTTAAAAAGCATTAGTTTCAGTTCTACTCCTTGACACAGTTCTTAACATATTATTATAGCTCTCATTCAAGTCTCTGACATTTTCATTCCAGCATTCTCTCACTTCAGTTTCAACCTAAATAATTTCATCTCTTATATTTGATTCCATTCGCTCTATTGGACGCTCTTTGTTTAAGCCACTTCAAACCAGTTCCAAAACATTTTTTAAAAATTTCCATAAAAATCACTTTGCTTTTTCTCTGACTTTGAAAATCTTAAACTTTTGTTGCTATAATTCTTGCAACTATCTTTTTCTGCTCTATATACATTACATAATCATCTTCCAATAGCAGAGAATCTATCTACCTGTAGCTCAGGTTGAACTGTTGGCTTTTGGGTCTTCTTTCTCTTTCTGCAGATATTTCATTGCCAGGATATCATCTTTTCTTATCCATAACCTCTTTTATTTCTTCACTTCACCAAACATCATTTTTCATTAAACATCCCATCAGTATAACTTCATATACTTCTGTAGCACCATTTTTTTCACTACTTCCTCCTTAGGTCTACTTCCCATTCATTCTCTTGGGACACTGATCTATCTTGAGGCAGAGCTTCAGGCAGAGCTTCAGTCACATTGTTATGGCCACCATCTTGACTTTTTTGACAATTGTCTGAGGATAGGCCTGATTGATTGATTGATTTATTGAGTAGGTGGGTGGATGTAGGAGAGAGGAATCTTGCTTCTCAAACAAAAGCATCTCTTTCTGTGAAGTACAGTGCATGAGCACTGAAACAGATGCTCACAAACCAACCATCACACACGGTTTTGAGGATGGTGTAACTCTACCACTATGCAACACAACTGTAGAAAGTAAAGAAGATGAGCTTGACAGAGATGTGCAGGAGCCTAGGCAAAAGGGGCTGAAACATTGTTCAAGTCCAGAGCAATGAGATAACAACTGGAAGTGGCTCCAGCAGATGCCTCCCTAATTCACTGGAGTATAAGAAGGAGGAGGAGGTGATACAGCGCAATCAGACTTGTAAGATTCTGTTATGAGAGCCTATCTCTATAAAAGTAGTTTTAGCTTTCCTGTGGGGTTAATTTCCTGGTCTGGTTTACCTAGTGAAGCAAACAACAACTGAGATGATGCCCACTCATCCATCATGCAGACCTTTTGTGATTCATCCCCTAACTTCTGGGGATCCATCACTCCTGCTTGATGGAAGGCTTATCAGTACCTGTCTTCTGAGGCTGTCAGGTGTTGTATGTTCCTGTTTCTGCAGGCTCCCACCTGTGCCCTGTGAGGAAGAAGATAATACCACCTATCCTGCGTGATCCCTGAATCAGAGGTGAGGTTGCTTTTCATATGCCAGCATGCTTCATCACACTTCCCTATAATTCTTTTTAAGTGTGCATATTCCTTTCTCTGTGGCTTTTAAATAGACTCCAGAGGTGGGCGGAAGAGAATGAAGCTGAAGAAACTGGGGGCAGACAATTCCCTGTAGAAGGGAAATCATTTTACTTTTATTACTTGCCATAAGTCAAGCTTCTTGCAAACACATTGCAGGACGAGAGTAAAGTGACTCCCCTGATAAATGGTGCTGTTTTTATTGTATAAATACAGGACTCTTTTTTTAAGACCAAAAGCTTAGGCGGTTGCAAGCTTTTCAGTCCAGAGAAAACCACATATAGGTTAAGGCACCCGATGGTCATGTTAACAACTATATTTTTTAACACCCCCTGCCCAACGCTGGTTAGATTCAGTCTATAAGACACAAATATAACATGATCTGTGTTGACAAAAGGCATTCAGCTTCCTAGGATCCCTTTAAATAGTCTTAAATTTGTTAGCAGTGGGATAGCAGAAAGGTATCCACAAAGCTAACTCCCTCAAAGGAAGGGGTTTTTTTTCTTTTTTAAATTGTAATGATATCTGAAATGTATCATAAAGAGAGAGGGGTGGGGGAAAAGTTCAAACACTTGCTTTATGTACAAGTTATACCCTGCAGGTATGGTATTTAACACACCTCTTAAACTGGGTCTTGTGTTTTCCACTTGAAACCTAATGAGGTAGCCAAAGCTTTCTGGGCTTACTGTGGTTCCGAGGGCAAAAAGGATTAAGGGAAGACGATACAGCCATGTCTCTTCACAACTGGAGGACAGGCTGCATCGCTTTCCATTGCATTAAGGACAGGCTATAGCCATGAGGAAGAACAGTTCTCCCCCTCTTCGCACTCTTTCCATGCTATACTTTAACAGCAGAGGAGTCAATTTGCAGACATCAAATGGTTCCAGGCGGTCATTGTACTTACAACATCCCATTTGTTGTACTTTTATACTCTGGAGGAAACCTCCAAGTAATAGTGAGTTTATTTAGTGGCAGAAAGTGTGGTGAACTTCAGTTCACTCAGAGGCCTACCAAAGGCAGGGAAAATCCAGTTTACAGCTCCAGAGAAGTCGGCCTTCAATGACATTAATAAAATCCAGAACTAAGAACAGGGCAGCTGTGATTGCCTTTATTTTCTGCCTGCAGGGTGAGTATATTTAAAACTTCTCATCCTTTTTACAGGGTTCTTCAACTTTTTTTATTCCAGCCTGAACAGAAGGGAATGGGAAAATATAGAGGAGAGTTGAGGACAGCAGTTGTTTGTTTGTTGAATGAAATTGTGTAAACTCTCAAGCCAAGGGAGAGGGGTGATGAAAATACATCAAAACTACAATCTCGCTAAGAGAGAAAACTGGATATTAACCACTGAAGTAGGAGGGTGAAAGAATATGTGAGCACGCATCTGGGAATGCGATGCAGTGAATTATTAAATAAAAAACAGACAACGTAAAATCCAAGGTTGTAAAATATAGAGGTGTGCTGTATTCAGCAACACTATCTGAGGGATGTGTTTTTTCTCAACTCAGCTCTGGCTAAATCTGATATGGAATACAGTTGCAACTTCCTTAATAAATAGCATATTAGGAAGGATCCTTTTCTTCCTCCTTTCCTTCCTTTTTAAATAAAAAAGGTTAAAAAGGCACAAAATGATGATTATGTAAGACTAGCCCACCCACCCCCCACTTCCACCCCTTAATGAGAAAATAATCCTGGATTTGTTTTGTTTTTTTCCTCCTGAAAATGTTTACTTCCAATTTAACAAAATAACTATTTCACAAGTTCTTTTAATTTTAAACACATGCAAGTTAATGAATCACTTCAGTGTAGCCAAAACACTGAAAGACTATGTACATCAGAGAAAAAGTCCAGATTTGGTAAAGAATTTAGAGAACTATTTTGAATATTGAAAAAAATCAGGACTATACTAGAGACCACTGACAGTTATTTGTATGTGATTGTCAGCATTTATTGTATATGCTTCAAAAGTGGGGAAAACAATCTGACTGGGGGTGTTCATAAAATTCCTCTGGCATTGTCACCAAGTCAAAATTTATTAAATTTTGGACATAGTCTCTACCCAGGGAGAGATCCCAACTAACAAGTTATTATAAGTAAAACAATCCCATGGTCCTATAATTTTTCTTAATCTGAGTCAGTGTTCTTCAGATTGTGTCTTGATTTGAATGTTTCATCCATCACAGAGATAAAATCACTGGAGACAACAGATGTTTAAGAATAAACAACTTAGTCACTTGAGACCACATCAGAAATGTCAAGAAGAGTTCTTTTGAACTTTATTTATTATTATCAAAAGGGTTTTACCTTTCATCTCCTTTGACATTATACCCTTTTGTATATTTCTTAAATGGCTGCACCTGTTGCAGTAGTCTTTTAATTGGGATTTTTTATGTCTTTTACATTTGATGTCCAAATTCCATAGTAATATTTCAAACAAATATGATCAATTCAGTGATGTTGAATAGGGCTCAGTGATCATCATCATCATCATCATCATCATCATCATCATCATCATCATCATCTTACTTTCAGCTAATCATTTTTATTTTAAGTTGGGCTCATCTACTTCATTGATTTAGGCATTTCTAGATTAGACCTCAGTCTAAAAGATCACACCAATTTCTTTTCAACCAGCATGACCAGCAGAAGATATAACAGAACCACTAATTATCACTTAGATCAGCAAGGTAAAAGATAATCACACCTAACATTTCATCCCCCTGTCAATATACTTGGAAATAAACTCCACTGATATTAACTAAACCTAAGCAAGCATCTGTAGGATTACAACTTGGACCCTATTCCATTTATTTTAAGCAATGTCATTAATAACTAATTTTTATAAGATTATGCCCAATTCTATGCTCAGATCAGCTAAAGCAGGAATAGATGAATCAGTCAAGTCCAGTTTTGCTCATTTGCTCATTTTTTTAAACTTGATGTTTCTTAAACAAATACAGTATCATCCTTAAGTCTTTTTATTTGAATTTCTTCTAATAGCTTAGATGTAGTTTTTTTAATATACAATTTTTAATATGCTGGTTCCCCCAACAGAATGTATTTTTGCCCATTATTTTCACCAGCCCCATATTTACATGAACAGTTTGTTATTTGCTTATTTAATTTCTTTACTACATTTATATCCTGCTCTCTTTGAAACAATTCAAGGCAGCTCACGTATAACCCCCCCCCCAAATAAGATATTATAATTAAAAATAGTTAAAAGAACAAACTTCTTATCCGACAGTGCTCATCAAAAGATCCAGGTCCTTGTGACTTTCCTAAATGTCAACAGTCCTATTAATGTGGCCTTGAATTAAAGCAAATCACCCACCACCAAAAAAGGGAAGATCCAAAGAAATATGTACTTAGACAAAAATCTTGTGCAATGCTCTGCTTCCCCATCTTTTCAACCCATTTGCCAAATCCGGCTCAAATCAATTCTGAAGATTCTCCTCCAGCCCATAACTGAGTCATACATTGCTGACATGTATCTCTGTGGACTTTTTGTTACATTTCACAGACAAGTTTGTGAACTTATTTTTTTAGATCTAGATGCCACCCAACTCCAAAGCAACTCCTGACATCCTCTATGAATGTAACAAAAATATATTAAATGAATTAATAGTGTTCGATGGAAATGAGTTTCCTATACAATAAGATATCTAAAACAGATGTCCCCATCTGTATGAGGAGACTATTCCAGATTTCCTCATACACAGACTCAAAAGGAAACATCACACATTTTATTTATTTATTTTTATTTATTGTTAAACTTGTATGCCACCCATCTCCCCCAACGGGTGACTCTGGGTGGCTCACAATAACAAAAAAGGAAAAAACACCAATCCCTCCAACAATGGCTAAAATCCATGAATAATTAAAATAGAAACATACATTAAAAATGTCCTAAAACCCCCCTGTAAATTTTAGCCCTAAAACCTTCAAGATTCCTGGGGGGGGGAACCAAACCCATCACCCCACCAGCCATCTCCACAGATGCGAGCCCCCATCCGGCCCCCAGGCCTTCTGGCAGAGCCAGGATTTAACCCCTTTTCTGAAGGCCATGAAGGAGGGGCCACACCGGACCTCGGGAGGCAGGATGTTCCATAGGGCGGGAGCCACAGCAGAAAAGGCCCTCTGCCTAGACCCCACCAATCGAAATTCCTTGACCGGTGGGGTCTGCAACCTGCCCCTTCTGCTGGACCGAGTGCGGCGGGCTGAAATAACCGGGGCGAGACGGTTCCTCAGATAACCTGGTCCTGTGACATAAAGGGCTTTAAAGGTGATGACCAACATCTTGAATTGGACCCAGAAACAAACTGGCAACCAATGCAGCTCATGCAACAGCGGTGTTATATGTGCCCTCCTAGGGGCATTGAGAACTGTCCGCGCCGCCGCATTCTGCACCAGCTGTAGCTTCCGGATACTCTTCAAGGGTAGCCCCATGTAGAGTGCGTTACAGTAGTCCAACCCGGAGGTGACCAGGGCATGAGTGACCGTGCGGTTCACATTCATTTCCTTCCAATAGAAAAACACACACAGACACACAAACCTGGGATGGAGATGGAGGAAGAGAAAGGTTAGGGAACTGTGAAGCAAGGGAAAGAGAAAGTTGGGGACAAACATATTCGGAGAAGAGGCAAGAGGAAGAGGTAATTAGACAGAGAAGAAGAGAAAACAACAAAATGAGACCGTTGTTTTTTTTTTTTTTTTTTAGTTAAATTCATCAAAGAAGCAGACTTTCCCAAACAAGGAGGCAACAGTTCCTTTTCATCAGCGTTGTTTATGGTCATTTGCTCCTCTTGTTGATTCTGTTGTTTTCATTCACTTCTTTTATCCTTCTCAAATAACCTTATCAATTTACAAATAATCGTTGGGGGTGGGGGGACTTCATGCATCTATTATTTTGACAACTATACTGCAAAAGGTAGAAAAATAAAGGTATACTTAAAATACTGGTTTGGAAAATACAAAATACCTACAGTACGGTAGCACATTAAACATGAATTGAGCCATGTGAAAGACAGCAGTTTTCACCAGTGAATTGTCTAGCAGTGTCAATCAATGTCTGCAATTATAAAATGTTCTGTGAATTACACACAGCGACTTGCCTTTTAACCATTAATTCTGTTTAACAACCTTGATTGATTGCCTGGATAACCCCCGTAGCAGTCATTTTCCACCAATGTTTATTTTTTCTTCCACTATATCCATATCCCGCATTTATTTCTTATATGGAAATTTAAACTAGTTGCAACATTTTTAATTAGGTTTGAGAATTGTAGCCTACCAAAAAAGAGTGAAGGATTTGGCCCTTTGATAGATCTTTTTAAAAGTTTTTTAAAAATTATTATTTTATTTCCTGCTTGGATAAAAATTGATACTATGAAAGCAAACAGTAGATTAAGCTATAAAGATCTGGAATGCACAGTAGGCATAAAGTTTAAGAGTTGCAGATGTTTTGCATTGTACAGTTGGTGAATAGATGCAGTTTTATCAGAATGTTAAATATATACAGAATAATTGCTTTGGGTTTAGTAAAGATCTAATCAGTTTAGGAAACATCTATCCCAATGTAACAAAAAGTCCACAGGGATACATGTCAGCAATCAGTGATCAAACTGATGATGATGATGATGATGATGATGATGCTAATATATGGTAAAATAGAAATATACATATATATACACAGACAACGTTTGACGTATTCTTATATACTGTATAATGAATGGTTTCACTGACCTACCCTCATTCCACATTAATATGATAATAGCAGATTGCACCTAAAATGATATATTAATCCCTGTAGGGCAGCTTTACTGGGATCATGTATGTACAAATTTGCTAAATAAACAATTAACTTAGTTAATTTAATAACAAGTGTCATAGACATCAAGGACAGCCAAGTTCAAATCCCTATTACCTCTGAAGCTGAATGTAAGATCTTCAACCAATTAGTATTTCTCAGACTAACTCTTGCAGGGAGTAGTAATAAGAATCTAATGAGAGACTTCCACTTACAAACTGTTGAGCTTCTTGGAGGAAGAAGCTTTCATGTCAATTTCGAGGTGTCATTCAAGTAGTCATCTTGGTAACAACACAGAGGTGGGTTGCTATTGCCATCCTCAAGAAATTTTTATTTACTATTCCTCAGTCTAGCCATTGGCCTTGATATACATTGATGGTCTCCCATCCAAGTATTAATCAAGTCCAGCCCTGCTTAGCTTCTGAGCTCAGACAACATCACTCAAGTACTGCCCCTTGCTGACACAAGTATGCCCTTCATCAAATAATTTACATCTGATGTATACTTCTTGAGGGTTAACTTTTCAGAGGAACTGCTCATTTTATTTAATATTTCCCAACATGGTGATTTTGGTTTCTATTGATCTCTTGGAAACACTAATGTGCTGACACTGAGGAGCCTTCCAAGCACATCGCTTTGCATTTTACCAGTATTTTTAATCAAAAGAGTGGACACCCCAACCCATATTTTTTTCTTATCTACATGCTGCCAGATATTATCATCTTCAGGCAGAGACCCTTCCAAAACAGCCACAGTTGTTCCAATTGCCAACATAGAAAATACCCTTTCTTAGAAGAACTTGTATTACATGTATGTGTGATCTAACTTTCCTTGATACCCCATATATTTCAACTGCTAACTTCCTTTTAGCATGATTAAACCCAAGCATATATCAATCCTTGGCAACCTTATACTACAATATTTGGCACACTTTTAAAAGATTGTATAGATACCTGGAAGTTAACAGATTTTTCTACAAAAAAAACTTTAAAAATTAAGACTATAAACTGGAAAGAGTAGAGTATTTCAAAGAGAACTGGATATAAATCCTGAGAGAACAAGAGGGAAAGTAAAAAGTAGTGTGACAAGGAATATTATATCAGTCTAAATTCATCACAGCATTACAGCCATTTCTGATTCTCTCCTCAGTTTTTTTTAATTAATTTAAAAATATTACTTAATAATATTGACCTGGCAATAAGATTGGATTCAGCGATCATTCAGAAGCTTTTGAAAATATGCTTGTCTCATCCCTTTGATAATCTTTTTATCAAAAGACCATATTTCTTTTGATGGTCTGAAAGCAGAATAAGGATAATCCAATGTACTCACAACAGCCTAAGTGAGACTAAAATCATTCTGTTTCCCCAGATAAAAAGAGATATTCTTTCTATTTTTACCAGTCTTATCATTTTAATATGCCTTGTTTTGATGGAAAACATCTATCACATTTGAAGGAGTGCAAACAGCAAAGGCTGACTTGATGTTTGTGTATCAAATCAAGAAGCACATATTGATTTCTTTTGTATTCTTTGGCTTTCTCCATCATCTGGTGTGCATCAGCAGTAACGTCTTGTGTACCTCAGCTTTTTCTAAAGCTTACTGGGTGACTTTGTACCAGTCAAGATCCCTGAATTAATTTCTCTTCCATCCCTCCTGTAAAAGATAGTTTGGATTGGAAAAGCTAAAGTTTTCCTGATCATTTTGCTGGACACCCTTGATTACTTGGCAGCCTGCAATGGAATAGAATAAGGGTGGTTTTTTTCCCCCTTGATCTCCACAAGATGGTGTGCAACCAAATTTAGACACAATAGACAATTCAGAAAACAACAGTACAGAGCATCAGTCAATGTGCATCCATGATAGGCTAATACATCTCCAATGTGCCTATTTGCTCTCAGTGGGTTGTACTATTAAAAATAGTTACATGTCAACCTCAAACATTTTTTTCAAAGTATACAGGCTTGCTTTGAACATGAAGGCGAGGGAGAGGAAAAATCCTCAACCTGAACATAGAGAGAATTAAGCTGATCCCTGTAATTTAACTCTTTTGTAGTAAAGCAACCTGACAAAACAAACAGTTTAGGTGTTTCAGATGTTCAATTTCAATGAGCCAGAATGGATTTCTTTTAAGATGGCCTTCATTTCTTTTCTTAATTTATCAGCTGCGCAACCCTTATTGGCTTTTGTACCTTGTGGATCTTTGCTGTGGTTTGCTATTTAAAGAATGTGCCCCATCTTTAAAGCTGAGCCCTCTTTCTGTCCTGCTTCTTCAAAGTCCAACTTTCACTTCCATAAATTGTCACAGAGGATACCATGGGTTGCACCATGCTGATCTTTGTAGATATAGGCACATCCCAACATCTGAATATCTTTTCCAAGGGCTTCATGGCTACTTTACCAAGTGCTAGTCTGTGGCGTATTTCTTGACTGCTTGTTCTTTTACTATTGATGGTTGATCCTGAAAGGCAGAAGCTATCCACCACTTCAATATCTTCATTGCCAATTCTAAGGCTGGTTCTTCTGCTTGTTCTCATTAGTTTGGTCTTCTTTATATTTAATCTTAGCACCATTTTTTTATGGCACTCAATTTTCATTACCAGTCAGTCAGCATTACTAGAATTTGCAGGTCATTTACATTTTCAGTAGAGTAGCATCATTGGCATAGCACAAGTCATTGATGTTCTTCTTCCAATTTTAAACCCATGCTCATCTTCTTCCAATCCAGCTTCCCACATACATACATACATACATACATATGGTTCTCTTGTCTCGTGAGCTAGAGTAGTACCAGGGTCTGAACGAGGAATTAGAGAGAATGTGGAAAGTAAAGGCCAAAGTGGTTCCAACGATGGTAGGAGCACTCGGGGCTGTGACTCCTACGCTGGGAGAGTGGCTCTAACAGATCCCAGGAACGACATCAGGGCTCTCTGTCCATAAGAGTGCAGTGCTAGGAACAGCTCAGATACTGCACAGAACCTTCCAACTCCCAGGCCTCTGGTAGAGGACCTGAGATTGAGGAAGACATGTACCACCCATAGGGGTCAGAGGGGAATTTTTTTATGGCATATTGATTAAATAAATAAGGGGAGAGTATACCGCCTTGTCTCACTTCTTTGCTAACCTGGAGCCAGTCGGTTTTGACATGTTCCATTTTTCTATGCATATTCCACAGCTTGACATGATGAACATAACCAAAGGCCTTTCTCTAACCAATGAAGCACATGCTGATTTCTTTTTCTTTCTTTCTTTTTTTAATTCTTTGGCTTTCTCAGTCATCCAGTGTGCAACAGCAATAATGTCTCGTGTTCCTCATCCTTTTCTAAAGCTTACTGCGTGACTTTGGACCAGTCAAGTTCCTTCAGGCCAGCCTATCCTATAGGGTTATTATTGCAGGGGAAAATTGGAAGAGAGAGAACTCAGTAAGCCACCTTTTTGAGGAAAGACAGGATATAAATAAAGAAATAAATGCAATAATCTTTTATAAGGAATAATTTGCTGTTTTCTAATGAAACTCAAATTTAAGTACTTCAGGTAAGGCCAGCTTTTTAATCTTTCTAGTTTTTTTTACTTATAAGAGGCAAAAGGCAAAGGGAGGCAAAAATGATTAGTTTAAGTTTGTTCTGTTGCTCCATAAAGTAGTTCTCTTTCTTCTTTTGATTCATTCTAAGCAATGTTACTCAAACTGTCAGTCTTTACCTTGAAATTTAGCCCAAATTATGATAGAGGAATCTTCACCTCATGACATGGATTGGGATTGTTATCTCTATCACTGTGGCTGACCTCTTTGCTTCAACACAACAGAAATAGGTTTGGATAAAATTGTTCCCAACACTTCCATAATCAGCTCAGGTTCTGGCTTTGAAAGAAGGAGAATGGGTTTTGAAGGGGGAAAGCTTCCATGTTAAATATTGGGAAACTTTCACTGTTTTACATGTAACATCAAGAAAGAGAAACTTCTGCATAAAGTCATTCTCCTGGTTTTCATTAGCATGGAGAGTTAATCAAAAACACTTTACCCAAGGCAAGTATCACTCTACAGTGAGAGTATTAAAAGGGAATAAAAGGATCATGCTCACTTGGGTGTAATTAACTTAGTCCTTTTTTTAAAAAAAATGAAACTTTTCTGGTTTAGAAAAAAGAAAACGCAGGTCCAGGTGACTTTTTTTTTTCATTACCTATGTACATTAAAATGAAAACAACTTGTTGCTGATATTAAAACATCCCAGAATTTTCCATTGGTTGTGGTCTGGGCTAGTTCATCCCTCAGCAGAGAAGGATCTTGGGTAATCTTGGTGATAGCTGAGAAGCACCTTAAAAGGGAGAAAATGGGGGAAATGGTTGGCATAAACTGCATGCATATACTAAACAGAGGGGGACAATCTCCAAAGTAGGTAGGTTCCTGTCAGTATGAATCTGGAGCATTTTACCATCTGCATTAGAAGGGACCTATTCCCCTTAAAAAAAAAAAGATTAAAAAATATGGTAAGAAGCATACATTAATAAGTCTTCTTAACAAGTTTTCATCTGCAATTACATAGTTTTTAAATTCACAGCGAAATCTTTCTGTTAATACAAATATCTCCAACACAAATGCCCTCAAGGTGCCATCTTTAACTATATTTTTCCTTCACGTAAGCACTTTCCTTTACTTAATTATTAGTTTCTGTATACAATTTTCAAAAACATATTCTTTTTCAGCACAAATTAGAAACAAATGAGGAAGATTGTTGTCCAAATTTCTGACAAGAGAAAAACAGATGCTAGCAGACCCCAACTGAGTGGAATCCATTTTGGTAATCTTGCAAATTGACTTATGACAACAGTTCTAGACCAAGCTTTGACTTGGTTTTAGAGGGTGGATTTTGTAGGGAATAAGGAGCATGACTATTTCCTCCCTTTTTCCTTACAGGTAGTCCTCAGGTTACAACAGCAATTGGGATTGGGACTGCTGTCACTAAGTGATGTGGTTGTAAAGCACAACATCATGTGACTCCATTGCTGTCATAACCCCAGGACATGCAGGTCATTAAAAGGTAGGAGTCCCAGGTAAAGTGCATGGGTGTCACAGGGGGCTGGGAGGGTGCCGCGGGCAGGTGCTAGGGAGTGCGGGTGAGTCAGTGGGGGCTGTGGAATGGCCGGCAGAGGCTTGGACAGGTCAACAAAGGCCGTGGAAGGGCTGGCAGAGGCCACAGGAGGGCAGGGGGTGCTGAAGGTGGGCACACACTACAGAGCAGGCAAGTGGGGGGTGCTGCAGAGTAGTGGACTCCTCAGGAGAAAAAGCGGTGGGACCAATTTACTGGGATGATTTGCAACCTTCCCTGCCAGCTTCCCCGTTGACTTTGCTTGTGGGAAGCTGGCAGGGAAGGTTGCAAATGGCGATCACATAACATGGCTTGCTGCAATGTCATAATCGCGAGCCAGGCACCTCAGCACCCGGATCACAATCATGTGACCGCAGGGATACTGTGATGGCCAGAACTTCAAGGACCTGTCATAAGTCCATTTTTTCAGCACCACTGTAACTTTGAACTGTCACTGAATGAATGGACATAAACCGAGGATTACCTGCATTTAGAATTCATAAGAGTATATTACCTTTGTGATGTTCCAAATTCCAAAAAGCTAGATGTCACCATTCTAAATTTCTGAAATTATACTATTCAGTGGGACATTATAGAAAACTATTATGTGTTAAAGATGAATAAAACAGTAAGACAATAATAATTAAGATTCCTGCAGTCCCAACCAATCTGATAGATAGGTTGGTAGATAGATAGGAAGTGGATGAATGGATGAATTCCAATTCAGTAAAGCTTGAAGATTTCTGTTAAGTTATAGCCTCTTTTCAAATATTTCTAGAGTTTAAAAAGATTGAAGAGAATAATGACTATATTCTAAAACAGACAATATACATGACACATTTCATGTGTTCTATTGTTTTTTTTCTTTCCCCCTTTTGAAAATGACAACCATGAAGGTAGTATCAAGGTGAAAATAACAAATAACATCTTTACAAGATATAGTAAATATATGGAGTTCTTGGTGTTCTCTGAGCTTGGTTGTTTGCTTGCAGACATTTCATTACCCAACTAGGTAACATCATCAGTGCGAGTGAGTGTGGGGTTTGCTGCCTGTTTATATGCTGTAGCTTGCCCTGCCAATTTTGGTGGGGGTATGATTTTCTCCTTGGCGGTTCCTTGATTATTGTTGGCCGAATAGTTTGTCTGGTGTTGAGCCCTGCTTATCTGAATGTTGGCTGTTGGAAAGGATGTGTTCTGATCTTTTTGTTTCCTTCCTAAGTTTTTTACTGTATCTTTTGAATGCTGTGTAAATGTGGTTTATCTCTCTGTGTCTATTGATGCCTGATTTGCAGAATGCCAAACTTCCAGGAATTTGTAGCATTTTTGGATTTTGGATTTTGGCCTAAGATGCTAATAGTTTCCCAGCTGAAACTGTGGTTGAGTCTGTACATGTGTTGTGAGATTAAGGAGTTTTCGTCATGTCTTCTATATAGTAAATATATATACTGCAAATATACAAGCATAGTAAATATTCTTATCCCATAGTCACACTTCAGGGTTTTTTTCTTTTCTTTTTGGGACTGATGTTGTTCTTTGATTTCCCCCCTTCTTTTTTTTTTCCTATATTTTTTCTATACTTCATTCTTATGTTCATGTTCTGTGTGTTTACTAGCAAGAAACCCTCTTCCCAGTCCTGCATCCTTTTCCTCCAACTTCTTAACTTTTTGAAGGGGGAAAGGATCAGAAACCATTGATTAAACAGAAAGCTGAGGAACCTAGAGAAATAACTCAAATAGCTGAAGGTACTAAAAGTTGGCATTTTCATAACAAAACATTTTTATGAAAATGTCACCTTTCACCTCCGCTTTTGAAACATTTTATTGCATATCTCCATTATATATTATTTGATCATACTAATAAATAATGCATCACTTACTTTTAAGTTGATCTATTTACTCAATTCACGCTTCTGTGAAATTAATCCGTGTATTCATTATTTAGCAACAATGAATGCCTCTGTACTTCACAGCAGTTAAATTATGCAGAATTAGGGACAGCAGACCAGCTAATTCACAGAATGATACTAGTTTACTCTGAGATTATTATATTTGCTTGCTTGTCTGCTCATTAAATATATTTAAGCAAGCCTGAGTTGATGACAGCCAAACTGTCATGATTTCAAGGACTTAAAACAATGGTCAAGGCCAATAAAAAATGAATGTCCAGTGCTAAATCATTGATAACCCTTTTATTATTATTAGATGTACAGGGACAATCAAAGGAAAAAGAAGGGAAAAAATAAAGGAACAGATATAGAAAGGAGATTTACCAGCATGGGAAATAACTAATTCTGACCCCAAACCTAAATGAAATGACATTGATATAAATCTACACATTAGAATATCTTTAAATGTCTCAATTTAAAGTTTTAAGTAAAGTTAAAGTTGGGTTATTATGAAGTAATAAGTATAACCAGTATCATTGAAATTATAACTTAAAATGTAAAAATTACAATAATTTCTGTTTGATCTAAGAGATTTGGTAAAGTTAAGAAATCATAAAGATATTAAATATTATAGTCTTATATTGAGAGAAATCCAAAGTTTGAATGTGATATGAATCCATTTATAAGATTATAATCCAAAAATGGTTTCCACATTAAATTAAATTCTACATCAATTTTGTTTTTCAAATATGAAGTTAGATTTGGCATCAATGAATACTCCCATAATTTAATTTATCATTTTTCTATGGAAGGAATTGTTCATAATTTCCAATGTGGAACACAGAGATTATTAGCATAAATAAGAAACATAGAGATCTTAGCACATCTTATCATGCACAAAGCCAGTTCAGTATTCTTTGTGAGAATACAACTTTTAGTAAATATTTAGCGAAAAAAATGCAAGCTGGAAAGAAAATATCCACCTTTAAAATTTTATTCATTCTATTATAAATAATTTTTGTGAATTATTTTGCTTTACAACATTGCCACCAAATATGAAAAAAAAATGATCTAACCTGATCATTGCATTTCCAACAACGCATAGAGAATTAATTGTCTATTTTGGTAATCAGTACTACAGTAATATATCATTGATAGAAGATCTTAAACCACTGTTCTCTCAATGTAATATTGACTGTAAATTTGATGTTTTACTTTCACTGATACTCCCAAAGGGTTTTTGGGGGGGAGAAGGGGGGGCTAATTGTTCTATTTAAATTATGCATCTATTAGCATGCATCTATTAGCATGTATCTAATCATACAGTCTTGACATTTTCAGCTGCTGAATCATACTTCATGTGTAACTTACAAATAAGCCCCAACAGATTATCAATGTTGTATATGTTTTTCAAACTCAGTTAAATCTCTAAGTGCTCCACCTTGTTTCTGTAATTCATTTAGAAGTATACTACTTATTTTACTCAGGTCTTTCAGCTGTAAATAAAAATCATCATCATCATCATCGTCAACATCATCATCATTAATTTATTTGTAGATAGAACCAATGTGGCCATTCTAATCTCAAAGGATTTCATCTTTGTTTCATTAACAATTAAATCTTACAATCTGTACAAGTTACTATCCCTATACTTTCTACATTCTCCTTCATGAAAATAAATATTTAATACTGAAGTAAGAGGTGATAAATCCAGAGTAATTGTTTTCATGTATTTATCCCACATTTTTACAACACTGCTTCTTATTGAATGATCCCTTATAGCTTGTATTTCTCTATTTGTTATCAGACCAAAGATATTTGTACAAACCATCTGGAAGTCCTGCTCTTTCCAACCATGAAGTGTTATAATTCAGTCTGTTTTCCAAGTTAAACAACTAGCTTTGTGGTACAATTTAACATTTGGTACTGCAAGTCCACCTTGTTCTTTTGAGTCTTGTAAGATTTTAAGCTTTATCCCAAGATTTTATTAGACCATATAAAACTAGTTGTTTGTCTCTGCCATTCATTTAGTGGCTTATCTTCAATTCTTACTGGAATTGTTTAGAACAAAAAGTTGAGCCTTAGCATAATGTTTATTTTTACCACTGCAGTTCTTCCTAACCAGAACAGTTTAAACTGTCTCTGTCTTGAAATGCTGCCACTTGTTCGCTGGGTAACTCTGGGTATGCTGCTATTTCTTAGCCCAAACTATATTACAGGGTGGTGGTTGTGATGAAAATTGGAAGAGAGAATGATATATATGCTGCCTGAAGCTCTGGAGGAAAAGCAAGAAATGAATGAATTGATTGATTGATTGATTGAACAAATGAATGAATGAATATTCCCAAACTGAGGAAAGAAACAGTGCCCTGTATTTAGACTAAGAGACAATCTAGTAAAAAATATTCTAAGGGCATGTATATTTGAAAGCTGTACTTTTCTGGCCCTTCTGCAGCCTTGCTTTGCTAAGATTTGTACCCTCCCAATAGAAAAATCTATACTTTGTATTAAATTCACTGCAATTCATCCCTTATTCAAATTTAACAAAATGGCCATGACAATGTTCAAAAAGACAAAATGTAACACACCTTACAGAAGTGAAGGACAGTCATTTAGTTGACTTGAATACAGGTAGTCCTCATTTAGTGACTGCAAAGCAGTCGCTAAATAAAATATCAGATTTTACAATCTTACTTCAGCTTTCTTTTGCTTTACAGACCTGCGAAGGTTGTAAATGCGAGGATTGCTTGTAAAGTTATTGTTCTATCACTTTCATAACTGCGAATGGTCACTAAACAAGGCAGTTGCTAAATGAGGACTTCCTGTAAGGGTTTTTAAAGCAAAAAATAATGTACTCAGTTACATAAGGGATGAGCTGTGGCCATCCTTTCCCATGAGTGAAAGGAATACAATTTTGTCTCTCTTCCTATATTCTTTTGAACTGTAACCCATATCTTTGGCTCCATATAATTTAATGGCCTTCTTGAACTGATGCAGTATCCTAACTAGTCTTCCCTAATCTGAGGTTGACCAGAGGGATTGGAACAGCATCTCCTAGAATTTCAGGCTAGCTTGGTGGCTAGCCATTCTGGAATGCACCAGATTAGAAAGCGTGTCCCTAATTTATCTGTTTATATCCATTCTAGATTTTGTTTTGCTTACATAAGAGGGGGTGTGATGGTAAAGCATAAAATTCCATTTAAAAAATGATTGGCTAGTAAAGTTGGGAAGACCTCTGCCAAATTAGATAACAGAGACATGATCTGACTTTACAATACAGCTACATATGTGGGTTACTGAGATACTTCAAGGTAATAATTCTAACGTATAGGAATCGACGCTTCAGCGGTTCGAGTCCAGCCTTCGCATTAGCAGGGTGAGCTCCTGTTTCCTCCCCAGTTCCTGTCAACCCAACAGTTCGAAAACTCACGTGAGTAGATAAATGGGTACTCTCACTCCGGTGGGAGGAAAAATGCTGGCGGCGCCTTGCAAAAGGAGTCGGGAACAGTTGCCGGTAAGCGCGAAAAACCGTGCGTGCCCGAAAAGGCCGCAAAGCAACAGAAACCCCGCCTCCTGCGCTCGCCAGCTGGGCTCTGCTCTAGGAAGGAGGCTCTGGCAAACCACTTCCGAAACACCTTGCCTTGAAAACTGCAAGGACTCGTCCAGGCAGTCACCGCAGAGTCGGTAACGACTGAGCGCGGATAAAAAAAAAAAAATTAGGCATTAAATTCTATCTTGACTTACCTGCAGCAAATACATGTAAATCAGTTTTCTGCTGCCCATCAAAATCAGTCCCAGGTATTCTATAAAATGCAGGACAATTACATTTCAGTTGTCTGTATTTTATTTTCTTGGTTGAGCTTTTAATATCTGCTAAAATAAAATGAAAATTTAAAAAATGGGGATGTAGTCCAAAAGCTGCTCTAGGCATTTTGACACGTGATTGGGCAATTTGTTCTTTTTTTCCCCTTCCTTCTTAATTTTCTGTTTTATTTTCCAACTGACTTTCAACATTTCATATTTCTCAGAGTATTGAGCTATACTGTTTAGGAAGTTTGAACTTTTGCAAACATCCACCTGATTATGCTTACATGCTCCTTTTATTCCTCAGGCCTTGCTTAGGTTCCAGTTCAACTGTCACAAAGGTACTAAGTATTAAAGTGATTCATCTCTTTAAGTAACTAATAGTAATTGCCTTGCTTATGACCAAAGGAATTCAAATGTTATGCTTCTTCAAATTATGCTTCTATAATGGAGGGGGGGGGAGGAAGAGGGAGTCTGTATTTTGCATATTTTTTCTATGTGTTTTAAAAAAAATCACAGTCGTTTTAGAGACCCAAAAAATTTCTTTTGCCACAAACACATCACGGTAATCTTTGGTGCATGTTTTCTTTCTCATAAATGAGTGTGAAGCTGAATTTAAGTAATGTTCCAATAATGTAACTAAAATCCACTTGCATTAGTAAGTTGCAAAGCTATAATGAAAGCATTTCCACAAATGCATGGTAATTTTTTTTCCCCCTACCCCTTCAGAATGTACTAGCTGTCAGGCTGAAAAAATGCCCTTCCGTACCTTATAGAATTTGTTTTATGAAATCCAGCTGTTTTACTGAAATCCCTGAATATTAGTGCCATTTAGCATTTTGCAAAATTCTGCAGCACCCAGAATGGAAAGGGTTCCGTTTGTTTCTTTGCTTGCTTTAAATTAAACCAGCCATTTGCTTTCATGGATGCACTTAGGGGGTTATTTGTTACTCTTGAGCAAAGAATCTGCCTTGTTTTGATAATGCGTGATTTAGCCAGTGCAACATATGTACACAGACCATATTGACAATTAAAATGTCACAGGGATGGACTTCGATGCATTTTCTAAGAGCTAAGAAACCGCAAATAAGAGATTGCATGTAATAATTTCAAGTAGTATTGCAGTGCAGTAAAACTGTGGGTTAAATGTTTTAGGGTGCCCCCTTCCACAAATAAAATAAAATTCTTTATTTTAAAGAATGTACAGCCATATGAAATGAGCAGAGGTTAAATGAAGAAATCTACCATATAGTATATTAATGATAAGCATTTTTCATTCTTCAGTCATTTAACTTCTCATCGTTTACTTTCTCATTAGAAAATTTTAAAAAATGTTCTCTGTTGGTCTGGAGAGCTTTTTAATGTAATGTCCAAATCTGGAGGGCAATCATTACAGTTTTATAAGCATGGAACCTAAAAATATTTTACCTTTATTTCTATTTTTTTTTTCCTTAAGTAACAATTAGGTGTTACAGGAAAACTCTGGATCATCCAGTTCGTTGTGAAAAATGTTGCTAGGTTTTTATTATTTTAAACCAGCTGTGTGTGTTTGTGTTCTGAATTTGTTTTTGTTTGTAGTTATGATCAAAGATCAGCAAATTAAAAAGCTGCAATACAAGCAGATGCAATAGAAAAAAAATAGTATAATCAGAACAAAACCATCTTAAGCAGTCAAAAAGGACTTAGTCCTTTATACAGTTGAAACACATGCTATAACAGTAACTGAATTGCAACTCTTTTGGCAGGGGGGTCTACAGCAGTGTGGTCAAAACAGTCAAGATGGTGGCCACATAAATTGGGGTGGGGTTTTCATTGCATGGTTGTGGCTACTTCTTGACTTTTTTGACCTCCATGCAGATACCTCTTTCTTTTAGCCATTCTGTTACCACATTCTGAAAGCCAAAGGTTTATGGATTTTCCTTCTACATTCCTCAATCCTTGTTCTGAATCAGATATGCAGAGTCTCCAGATTTTTCAGCTATTTCAGTGGTGGAACTCAGTGGCTGTTTTATTTTATGGGAAATTTAAAAAAAAAAAAAAACCTTTTAAACAAGGCACTGAGCTCAGGTCTCTTTGCCACCCAGCATCCTTCACACTTTGTTTAAAACATCACTTAGTTCTCACCATCCCAAAAGAAATTAAAAATTGAACTGAAAAATCACAGCAATGGAAATCTAGGTCTCAAGATTCCCCCAGAGGGGAATGAAACAGATTTTACAAAAGCAGAGACAACAAATACAAGAGGAGATGATTAAATTAAACTGATAATTCAAACTATGGATCACCTGAAGTTTATTGTGACTCTACCTGCCTCCAAACTAAATATTACATTTGATAAACAACAGGGCACTGCAAAGATATGTATCAACTTGCACCCCAGAAATATTACAGCTGCTGAAATAAGGGTTGGCTGCATCCTTCATTAATTCCTTTCTGTATCATAAGAGGAGAGAAGAGGAATGCAACCAGTTTAGTGTATCTGATCTTCTTTTAGGTGTTTTCTTGATTGAAAGGAGTAACAGACAATCTATAGTGGGAACTAGAAGCTTCTTCCACAATCTGTCTCTTGAAATTGTATCAAAAGCCAGTTTTAGTTTTCTGAATATTGCAGAGAGCAGTCTGCTGAGGGAAGGAACACATCGTTACTTACAAGATCCTGGATAATCATGTACAGTATTGATTTAACGTAGATCACTCAGTAAATCTCAGCTTCTGCATAGCCATGACTTTCTCCTGTTCTGTTCAGTCTGGCAATTTCCACTGTCAAAAACATATAAATTACATTTAGCAAGCTAATGGGATGATAATTTGCTGGATCCAATATATTCTTATTTTCCTATTGGAATAATCATGTGCACATGAAGAGAAATGTCCTTATGGGAGGCAGACACTGAAGTCTATCAAACTATGTCATTCTTCCAGTAATGAAGATGGTGACCCATCTTTTCCCATTTTCAACAGCTTGATTAGCTTAGTGATTTGGAAGGAGTCAGTGGATACGTGATGTGGGAGGTACTTTGGGAGGTAGAAGTTCCAGGGCAGGAACACTGAAAATGTTAATCATCAAGTAGCACTAAGCCTGAGAAGGGCAAAGCAGAGTTTCTGTTAAATTGTGGAAACAAGCCAGGAGAAAAACTCAGTGTGGTCTAATACAGGGGTGCAACTTCATCTGTTAATCAACTTCATCTGACAAGCAACTGTTTGCAGTGACTTCTGTTTGGTAAGTTTCAACCAAGTTCAAGCAAGCTTAGAGAGGGAACCTGATACATGGACATATAGGGTCTGATAGTATCCTGCAACTCATCTGAGAATCTGAGTCAATTCTAAAATGTGTACTGTAGTTCTTTACCCAAGACTTGGCAGATATTGTACCATCCAATTTAAGCCCCTGAACTTTCATTTCATTAATAATTAACCAGAAAGGTACTGAATAATACTTTTCTCCCTGTACTCTGTACCATTCAGATAAGGTGTTCCTAGCTTGGATACATCCTCATCAAACCGTGATATAGATACAGATTACTTCTTTTAGTTCCTGTATCTTTTGTGATGTGAAGGAAGATGCAGACAAGATCGTCATGTTGGTCAAAAAGTACTCCCATACATTTCTACCCAATTATAGCATTCCCTACCTCTAGAAACTTAAGAAGGCCTATAAGTTCTTTCCCTGGCTTCTCTGTCCACAAATGGTGCTGACATTTATTTTGCTATTTTCCCCTTTATCAAGCCCTCTTTGCCAACTAACTCCAGGTATAGATTCAGTGGTACATGTTCACTTAAGTAAGGATATCAAATTTAATAAATTATAAGATACTAAGATATATTCAATAATAGCAGCCATACGTGGTAGACCAGATCAAGATCCAGATGCTGCATACACCTAAAACCTTTTATTTGAATGACTATAGTTATAGAATCTTGCAAGTCTAAATGTGCTTCCCTTCCTCCCTCTTTTATCTTCATGTGAATTGGGGGGGGGGGGTGCCTGCCTTAGGCATTTTCATAAATCTCTATCTTTGTATGGGCTTAAGCCACATTTACCTGTTTGTTGCCTTGGTAATGGATCTTCCTTCTCTGTGTCAAGGCCATCCTCTATACTTTCTACAAAAACAGAAAGTAAACTTCCTCTGATTATCATCATCCTGGTGCCTATTAAGGATAATGAAAACCATTCTGTTGCTCATTTGTTTCAAACACCACCTTCTGTGTTTGATCAGAGCCACAATATTAAAATAGGGGATGTTTCATTCTTTCTTTTTTGCTATCTTCCCAGTAAATATGGCCTTATTTTCTAATACAGAGGTGGCCAGTCTCTGAACTGTGAACTCCCTGCAGTTCCCAGATGTATTTATACCCTCCCAAACTCCCCAATACCACACCATTGAGATTCATCAGCAAAACTGTGATCTTCAGTGGAAGAAACAAAGATAGGGATATAACTTCTTTTAGTTCTAGGTGAAAAACATCTCCTATTTTTTTTTCTACCACCTCTTCTTCAATATCTTGAAAAAGAATTTCCTTCTGAAATTCAGGAGAAAAGAAATTTAGGTGATGCCATGCTGGAACATAGTGTTATTCCTTCTATTTTATTTCAAGGTATCCAAGAAATGTGTGGATATCGTGCCTTTATTGTATATTTTCTACAACAGTCATCAGGAAAATGCTTCCAAAAATGCCTATGTAGCAAAATAGCACCACAGCACATAGATTAGAAGAAATGCATTAAAAATGTATACATTTGCACTGAAAACTGATTCCAAAACAATGTGAAACAAATCTGAGGGTGGAATAAGTAGAAACTGAGATATTTCATCTCTAGTCTAGGAAAATCTTCACTATTCACAATATTCATGAGCGTTTCACTAATATTGGATGTCCAACATTTCCCATGTAACAATAATGCAAATAATTGCTTTGTAAACTTCATCACACTCTCCACTGTTACACATACAACTCTTTCTTTGTTATATTCCTTTTATCTTCTATAGCCTATTCTTTACTGGGAGGTCTCCCATTCTGACTGGGAATGAAGAGAATTGTAATCCAGCACATCTAAAAAGTGCTGGGCATGGAAAAGCAGTTTTAGTTTTTACTAGACAAAAATATAAATAACCCTGCAATATGTTAGCAATAGTTCAAAAAAAATCATAACAGCTGCAATAGTTAAAATGGAAACTACACACTGTGTGGTAAGAAAAGATGTGTTCAAACACCTCTTTGAACTTCTATATTCTGAGGAAGTTCTCATCTGTAAAGGATAACAGCACTGGAAATTCACAGCCAGATTCTATAAACAAGGAGCCCCCAAGGCAAAAATAGTGATAAAATAAAAACTGTGATTTTTGAGGCTCTGTAAGGTATACCTGGTACTATAAGAACCTATGAGATTCATTTGAAATATTTGTTATTGGTCCAAGCGTTCAATTCTTTGAAGTGTGCAACTGCTAACACAAATAGGTATAAAGTTGTGGGTATACCCAGACATTTAATTCTACTACTGTATGTCAAAATATCTTCCTTGGTTGCCAAATTATTTATCAGTTCAAGGTGCAGTTACTAGTCCTGAAAGCCCTTTAAATAGTTTGAAGCTCAGAAACTTTAATGGGAGAATTGGGGTCTGACAGACTTACCTATCTCTATTGATATTGGAAAGTTGAGTGTAACTTCCTTTTATTTCCCCTTAGAGTACAGACAGGCAATCTACTACCCATGGGATCACAATTAATTCTTTTTAAAAAATGGGGGAGGGGCAAGTTAGCATGCTACAAAGCAAAGTAAGACCTTTACCCTTATTTTAATTGGAAAATAAAAATGATAAGTGTTTTTCTGGAAATGTGTCCTTATGCCCAGAAAAAAAAAAATAATGGAGTGAAAGTCAAAGATAAACTGAATAGTAAAAACTACTTTAGGTGCCTCAAGATGGTTATGGGGAACAACCACCCTAGTTTGCCCTCTACTAAATGTTTGTGACTGGAGATGTCCATCATGGCAGGTATTTTGTAAATAAGCAAATTTCTGTGGTGATCATTTGTCAGAGAAGACACGACGCACTCTCAAAATTCAGAATGTGGCCACCAGGCCAGAAAATACTATAGAATCTGTTGGATGATTAAGTACAGAACAAAAAAAGAATGTCAAGGCTCACCCAATCTACATTCTGTGTCACATGATGATGAGCAAGGCACATGGACAAGAGGGTAATATCCCTCTCCATTGTGTTTCCCCAATAGCTGATGTGTAAGATGTGTGGTTTAGTATAACCAACAACCATTGTTCTTATACCTACAGCACTGAAAAAGATGGAGGGTCAATGTCATATGATTTTGTCCCTTTTCAGAATGGTAGCTTTTTGACACAGTGCAGCTTGGCTGCCGAGGAAAGTGGCTTGTGGTTAAATATCAGTTCTTCAGCCCTTGTACTCAATGCTGTTAGCTTTACATAATAAACCATAAGAATGAGTAGTTAGCATATTTTTGTTCTGGCTTCTTTCCTTTGTGGGAAAGAATATCTTTCAAAAGCAGTATGTTATATTAAGCTCTAGGCTTTGGGCTCCAAAATCGACAATGCATGGAGGCATCTCCTCTTTCGTTTATAATCAAAATCATCGGTCAGAACTGCAGTCCCTTCAGAAATGTAAATAGCATCACCACACTACTTTTAATTGCCCCTTCCAGTGCACCGTAACAGAAATATGTGCTGACTAACTAAATGCCCGATTGGGAAATTTCACTCTACATCCACACAACTTTGAAATTTTTCGGAACTCTAGTAATGATAAGTGTAGTGTTCAGCGTTTCCACTCTAGCTGGGTAATGGAAGAATTTTTTTCACCCAAAATAAAAGCAAAACCTTCATGCCACTGAATAAACAAAAGATGTTTCCTTGCTTCCTACCATAGAAGCAGGAAGACTGAACGTTCTTCATTTGAGGAAGTATCAGTGCTAATGCCAGGTAGATGAAAAGTATTTCCTGTTGCAGGAAAAAGTAGCAAGTATGGAGTCTGCAGTTATGTAGCTTGATTTTTTCCAAGCTAGTTTTTAGTGTTGCAATCCAGCCATTATGGAAGACATCAGGCTGGGACAGTTTAAGAATGTAGGAAGCTAACTTACAGTGAATCCTATTATTGGATCATCAGACCTAGGGCTTAGGTCTACCAGAGGTGTGCTGCAAAAATACAGCTAGCCACTAGATGGCAGGAAGGAGTTACAGTGTTCTCTCACTTTGCTAACATCTAATGGTCATCTAGATCAGGTTGTTCAAACTTTGTTTTACAGAACCATATGGTTCCACAATAACTTGATGGGTTCTGTGAGAGATTCAGGGCAAAACCCCCAAAAGTTTATTCAAATGCAGCCAGGACCATCCACAGCATTTTTTCTAAGAAAAAGTAATTCCCAGTCACAGAACATCAATTTGTTTGGTTAAACCAGTTTCTCAACCTTGGCAACTTTAAGATGTATGGACTTCAATTCCCAGAATGCTGGTTGGGGGGATTCTGGGACTTGAAATCCACGCATCTTAAAGTTGCCAAGGTTGAGAAACATTGGGTTAAACCATTAACCTCCCAAGTAATTGTGGCATTCAAGTTTTAATTTTTGGACATTGGAAATATTAATTTTAAAATTTACAATGATCAGTTTACTTTTTAAACATACAATTATTGGAAGAAATTTCTAGGCCAGTAATTGGGACATCCATGTTTGTGACATGCAAATAACTGTAATATATAAAATTACCAAAATAAATGATAACAAGCACAAGTTTCATTTTATTGCCAAGTTTATATCACTAGAGCTTTGCCTCTTCATAAGGGTTCCAGGGTATGTTTGTTTTTTACCTAAAAATTTCTGCAGTCTGAAAAAGTTTGAAAATCCGTGATCTAGATTTGGTAGCTGTAAGCAGTTCCCCAGGATTTAAGGCAAGATTTTAACCTAGTCTTACTTATTGCATTCTTTTTTTGGTGTTTTTACTCTTTCTTCTTTGTACTTAATTAGTAAAAGCAAAAATAATGTTATTTATTTTTAATCACATTAATCCCAAATGCAATTCGCCAAGATAAAATACACAATACACAATAAAAATGCACAATTAAAACCTCTACAACTCAATTAAATAAACATAAACATCTCAGAATCCTTTAGCCATAACAGAATGGACATATCAGTAACATAAGACGTCAAACCATTTTTTAATTTGTTTTAATCCAGCAGCATGAATGTCAATTAATATGACAGTAGATTGGAATGACTGAGAAAATATAAGGAACTGTTTATATATTAGCCAAACACATCCAAAACATAGAAAGGGAATGGAAATAGAATTCTTTAGGCTAACGAAAGTGAAATTATCCTTTGCAACTAGTAACTGCTACACTTATTAAAGAAGAAAGTTGGCTTTACATGAACCATCAGGTGTCCAGCTTTACAAAGCACACTCTTCCATGTCTAGGGCTATCAGAGAGAAATGATGTTTAAAGAGATGTTCAGTCCTAATCCAATTTATCTTTAAATATCAGATGGCAGAAAGAACAAGAGGAGTGTTGAAGATGCCCATTTATACCTGGAGAACAGAGTGAATAGATGAATGGGGTTACCTGGTTAAAGGCTTCCCACTACGATGAGATGTACTGCATTTTTCTTTATATTAATTATTTCTAATTTTCCATCAATGTATATTAATTAACAGGTGCATAGTGGAAGCAAAAAGGTGTCCTCTTTGGCCACCCCCTCTGGGGACACATACATGGCTCCTTTAATCATAAAATAAAAGAAAAAGCTATCTCTATACCCCACCCCCATTACCCCTTCCTCCAATTCTGTTCAGAATTCAAACATTTTAAAATTCTGTCCTTAATAGAAATGAATTTAAACAATCACGTCCTTCGTGCCAACAGCTGCAGACTGTTGGATCTTCTGCACATTTCTCCAAATTTCTCTTCCTTGGACTGGTTCCCGTTGCCCAATTTTCATTTGTTGTGCCATAAAGTGACAAGAAGCAGTTCTTTTGGATAGCAGAAGCCAGCCAGCACTGCTTTTCTCTTTCCAACCTCTTTCTCTCTCTATCATTTTAAAAAGCAACAGAGAGTAGATTTCAGTTTGGTTTTTGCTGCGGTGCAAATATATTTTCAAGCTGCAATTCTTCTCACTATTTTTTTCCCTAACTAATCAATATGGGCAAGATATCTAAGTGGCACATTGCAGAACTGTTAATATGCAAAGATAAAGATACACTTGAGATAAGCTTGATGCTTGGTGATAACGTGGTAGTCACAGTAATTTTCTTGGCTATACTGTAATACAGAAGTGGTTTGCCCTTGCCTTTTTCCAGGTATTTGGAATTCTACACCCCTGGAATGTCCAAGTTCCTGTCTATCAAAGAATTAATCAAGCCAAACACCACTATGTTTCCTGATCTAGACATGGTCAGCCAGTCCTGTTTGAAAGCAATGGAAATAACAGCAGTGAACCTTGCTCCCACTGACTCTGTAAAATTGCATGTATCAATCTATTTATTGGTTTCTACTTATATCTCATTAAGAGCCCTTTTGAGAGGAAGATACAGTAGACTAAATGCCTGAGCTTCCCATGGAAGGTCGCCTGTCTAAAATATGGTGAAGCGTTTAAAAAGATCAGCTGGATCAATATTTTTAATTCAAGGCAGTAAAACCAATCTCTTAAAATAGCATTTCTTTGTCTTTTTAAGTATTTTGGTTTTCCACACAACCTTCTGATCACGGAATAAATGATTATAAGGAAAGCAAAAATGGGTTCCTGGAAAACCACCTGCTCCCTGTATTTCTGTCTCATTAGTATTAATTCTAAGTTTACTTGGCTATGTCTGTCTCCAAGTGCTAACACTTGGCTCAGATGATAAGCAGCTATGGTTTTATCAGCATACTGAAGACACCTTTATGAACATGCATCCTGAAGTCTGACACTTTGATCCAAATCATCCCAGCAACTTCATACAGGTAATAAAAATTATGGGAGACCAAAGGAAACCCTGATGAATCTCCAAGGGAAAACTGTAACAGGATCAAGCAGAAGTTCCACAATGCCATTTTCTGCAAGAAGGAAGGAAGAATTGTTGCTTCACGGTGCTCATAGAACCAACCTAACAGGTTTCAAAATCTATGCTTAATCATTCCTTTTGTACATTAATTAATGTACATTAAACTTATAATTAGAGCCATGTAGAAAAATTCTGCTTCATTCCTTTCTACTCGTTTTCATTCAAACAGATGAAAGAGAATATACCTTTATACTTTATTTCAAAGGGGAAGAATACTGAGGAAGAACTTCTCCTGCATGCAATGTGATACTCTTGCACTGACCTTTGTGCAAATGCTTTGTCTTTCATTGGACCATCTAGTCTGTAGCCTCTATGGCTTCCCACACTTCTGTTCAGTCCCAAAGGGAGACATCATGAATGGACCAGGGGTGGCCATTATTTCAAAATGACAATATGCTCACAATGACATCATGACACCTTTATGAACTTGCATCCTGAAGTCTGACACAAGTTCATAGACACACTATTTATGACATGATGTCATGATGCAAGTCAGTCACTTGTTCTCCATTATGGATGTCCATGGAAGGAATTCCTCCCACTGGTTTTTTTTCAGATGGGAAATTGTTATTAGGGAGGCTTCAGAATTATGTAAAGATATATAATAGAAAGTAGCCACACCCCTCCATCACCTTCAAAAATAAAGAAAGCTCAAAAGCACTACCAATAAAAAATTAAATTCTCAAGCACACTGAGAAATATTAAAGCAGGGGGGAGAGGAGTTTCATTGCAGAAGAAAACTTTTGAGAATTTGTAATCAGGTATTAGCTCAGAATTAATTATAATATACAGACATACCTGGTTTTATTGTGCTTTGCTTTAATGTGCTTTGCAGATATTGCATTTATAAAACAGCATTGCATGCTACAGAGAAATCTTTCGTGAAAGGAAGAGTCAATCGATGCAGTAAACTTCATTGTTGTCTTATTTGAAGAAATTTTAAATTAAGGTATGTACATGATCTGGAACTGAACCCACAATATCTCCCAGGTATACCTGTATAGCACAAGACTAATATCAATCTTATTTTCCAATAAACTTTGAATAAGGCCCTGAAGCTAATACCTGCCCACTCAAAAACAATATCAAAAGGGGAAATAAATGTAGGTGGAGTAGATTGTCTTCCTGGCCAGGGTATTCTGGCAAGCTAAATACGAAGGTGTTGTGCATAACAAGAGCACAGAGGTCAGGAGGGCTCTGTTTTCCCCTGTGATCAGGAAGACGTTATCTGTCACAGCCCATGCTATCTAACGTTGGCCAACACCCAGAAAACTGTCAAACTAATTCTCTGAGCTGAAGAGGTCTTGACATCAGGTTTCATTTTCTCATAAACGGTTGCCTTTGTGCCATTATGGCATACTGTTTATTCAAATGGTAGGAAATGTCACAATCAGTTTGTGATATGAAATTAGAGGGGTGGCACTTCCTGAGTCTGTTCAAAGGAGAACAAGAACATTCTGCTAGGTGAGTTCAGGAAGCTTCTGACTACCATCAGGTCAGATGGCCACCTAGCCTAGCGTCGTCCCCCTGACTGGCAAGGGCTCACTGGGATCTGAGGAAAAACATTACATAACATTTGGATCTTTTCCTTGTTCATAATAGTACTCTTTTATACTTGCTTACATTGAACTGCAATCTCAGGAGGGACCAGCTGCATCCATTCCTAGTAGGGAGGCCCTCCAGTTGGTCACTCATGCTCTTGTCGCTTCATGAATTATTGCAATGAACTCTGCGTGGAGCTGCCCTTGAAGATTGCAGCTGGTCCAGAATGTGGCAGCACGGGCAGGGATGGGCATGTCACAGGGTGCCTATGTGTTATCCCTGCTGCACAAGCTGCACTGGTTGTCAGTCTGCTTTCAGGTGCAATTCAAGGTCCTGGTCATTACCTATAATAACTACCTATAACCTATAACATTAGCCTTCAGGGCACAGCATTTGTTGATTTTCTACAAATGCTTCTAAGGGTTAGTGTATGTGAAACTAAGAAACATTCTTGGAAATAAATATGTGGCTTGAGTCTGGTAGTGTGCTTTGTGGGGTAGGATGCTAATTATTTATTTCACAAGACCTTACTAATAAATTGTGTTTTAGGACAGGGAGAGTCTGTGGCTATTCCACTAGTAGCACAGTGGCTTAATCCTGAATATTGCTGTTCTCTGTTTTTTATCTGTTCACTGGACTGGGAAGTTGAAAAGTCACCCAGAAGAACAGAGTGGCAAACCATCTGCCAAGAAGATTACCTGGAAAAAAGTCTCTGGGAATCAAGCTCTTTAATACATAACAGAAATATAAGGTTTGCTTACAAATCTTTCGAAAATCCAGGTAATCAGTGCTTTCTGAATCACTCTTACTCACCTGCTTTTGATGAGACAAGACTTCTTTTGCAGAAGCTGCCATGTCTTCTCCTTCTGTGTTTTTGATAGTTTTATCTTTGATGGCACTTTCCACAATTTATATATAGATAAGCTGTAAAACCTGGTGTTACACTGGCAACTTCCCAACCTTCTGGTAGAGAGGCCAGCGTTAGGGAATATGTTAAGATTTTTTTGTTAGAAAAGGAAAAAAATCACAATGAGGTATTTTCTGGAACTGAAGATTAAGAACTTCTCCTAGCTGACTTAGTACGTCAAGCTGCCTTCCTGAAAACATTTGTTTAATAAATATCATTGTACCACCACGAAGACAGACGCAATTTGCTTAGCTTTTTTGCAATTTTCTGTATCGCCTTTATCTCCCTTATCCAAAAGTCTTAATATCCTCCCAGCTGGTTTCCTGCTTCTAAATAACAGTTTATTGTTGGTCTTAAAGTTCTTTGCAATATGCTTTTCAAAATCTTTTCCCCTTGCATTCCTTATTATCTTCTTGTATTTCTTCTGTGCAAGTCACTATTCTTTTCATTTTCCTCCCCGGAGAAAGACTTCAATTTTTTAAACGAAAATAGTGCTCTTAAGACTGATCACTAAGTCCCACAATATCACACCTTTAAAAAGAAAAAAAAATCCTTCCTCATCCTGTTCTTACTTTTCCCATCATTTCCTCCCCACCCTTTCCTCATTGCCCCCTACCATATTAGCTAGCAACAGCAGTACTTTATTTTTCTATTTTGCCTCTAACATTTCCAAAAATTTGAACATGCTGCAAATTGAAACCACAGTCACAACTGGCATTTTCACTCTCAGAAAACCTCGGGATAGATCTAATGGCCCTTTCTAGAAGTCCACTGAAAAGCAAGGGTACCGAGCATAACTGCACCTTCATTCTAGAGCATGCTACAACTCTTGTGCCAAATAAAGGAAACGCTGAAAGAAAGGGTATTACTGCTGCTACTAGTAAAGGATTGGAAGTTGGGGGTGAGCATGTAGCAGAAAGGAGGACAGTGCAGAAAAGAAGAAGGAAACAATAATGTGCCAGGAGTGGAGAGGTGTGGGGGGGAGGGGGTACTCAAGAATATGTGTAGGACCCCAGAATGCCTGTTGCTCAGCCCCCTTCGTCCTGGACATTTTCAAGAATTGTTCTGGTGGCAAGAAGATGGCATTATCCAGTACAGAATACCTGTCCATTTTTCTATAGTAGTGTTTCTCAACCTTGGCAACTTTAAGATGTGTGGAATTCAATTCCCAGAATAACTCTGGGCAGCTCACAGGATCTGTTAAAACAACAAATATATATAAAATTACATAAAACATGAAAACTATACAAAGCATTGCTGAAAGAAAAGAAGAAGTCCAAGAGGCTGATGGTTTCCAGAGCTGCAGACAACAGGCCTCTAAGGGGCTAGCCATCCCCCCGATTGGTGTCTTCCCTCCCCACCCCAGGCCCAGTGGCAAAGCCAGGTCTTCAGATCTCTCTGGAAGGCCAGGAGTGAAGGGGCCAATCTCACCTCCGGGGGCAAGATATTCCAAAGGGTGGGGGCTACAGCAGGGAAGGCCTGCCTTCTGGACCCCCCTAATCGGAGCTCTTTTACCGAGGGGGTCTGAAACATGCCCTCCCTGTGTGAACAGGTGATCATGGGGAAGAGGCAGTCCCTTAGGTAACCTGGTCCCATGCCATGTAGGGCTTTAAAGGTGATAACCAACAGCATGAATTGGACCCAGAAGCAAACTGGTACCCAATGCAGCTCGCAGAGCAACGGTGTTACATGGGCCCTTCTTTGCAAGCATTTTACTTTTTTCCCACTCATAATGCATAGAGGAACATGTGATGCAGCACCTCAATTTCTTCTATAGTCACGTTGACCTTGAACATTAAATTAGATCCTGCATAGCTCTTCTGTTTTGTTTCTCCATCATGGCAAGATAAGGCTGAATATCTGTAATTAGTTTCTAGACAGGTAAAATACTGAATCTCCTTTAAAAGTAATACTGTGCCAAAATCTATCCTACAAATACCCAAAGTTCTTCTTCCCCTATGTAAAAAAAGGTCTGTTTTCTTCCTTTTTCTCATGGTACGTTCGATTTTCTTTTGGATGTCACTTTGTGGTACTTTTGACTCCCATTATTGTTTCAATTTGGTCGTCAGTGCTCTTCCTTTCTCAGTTACACTATTGCTCATTGCCCTCTTTAAAAAAAAGTCCCGTGGGCGGAGGTCATGGAGTTTTCTCATAGGATTAATTCAGACACAAGAAGCAGAAAGGCCGCCAGCTGCTGGAGAAATTTATTTATTTGTCATATTTATATGACTGCCAATCTCACAAACAAGTGACTCTGGGTGGCGTACAACAAAACTACAAAACATTTATAAACAAGTATTAACATTATTATTATTAACTTTAAAATTATAAAAGGGACAAAACTAAAAAACAAAAAATATTAGGTGAAGAGCAGGTGTTAATTACACTGGAGCCATCTCAATATTTCACCTTGGGGTCCCCAGGCCTGATGACACAACCAGGTCTTGAGGGACTTCCAGAAAGTTAAAAGGGATGAAGCCAGCCTCACTTCGGGAGGAAGAATGTTACATAAAGTGGGGGCAGCAGCAGAAAAGGCCTGCTGCCTAGGACCCACCAAATGTAGCTCCTGTGATGGAACGGTGTTATGAAGGCCATGCTCAGGGAAATAAGCATTTCCTTAGCCCGCAACAGGAGCGTGGGAAGTTTAAGAAGATGAGACTGGCACCACCCTAAGGAATTCACAGTGTTGTGGCTTGCTGGTTTGGGAACTTAGGTTGAGTCTGGAGAGACTGATGTCAGGTTCAGCCTAAAGAACTCCACGAGACAATGCAAATATAGTTCTGTTGCGTTTATTAGCTTCCACCTCAAGACAGAAATCTCTCCAGACTCAACCTAAGTTCCCAAACCAGCAAGCCACAACACTGTGAATTCCTTAGGGTGGTGCCAGTCTCATCTTCTTAAACTTTCCACGCTCCTGTTGTGGGCTAAGGAAACACTTATCTCCCTGAGCGTGGCCTTCATAACACCGTTCCATCACAGCTCCTGAGCTGAGAGGACCACAGTATGCCCTCTCTGCTGGATCTGGTGGGAAGGGCAGATGTAATCAGGGAGAGGTAGTCCTTCAAATAACCCAGTCCCATGCCTTGTAGGGCTTTAAAGGTTAAAACCAGCACCTTGAATTGGACCCAGAAACAGACTGGTAACCAATGCAGCTTGCAGAGCAGAGGTGTAACGTGTTGTTCTAGAAGCATACATAACTGCCCGTGCCACTGCATTCTGCACCAGCGGAAGCTTCTGGATACTCTTCAAGGGCAGCCCCATGTACAGTGCATTACAGTAATCCAACCGGGAGGTGACTAGGACATGAGTGACTGTGAATAGAGCTCCTCTATTGAATAAGTGACAGAAATCAGAACTGGTGCCATGGAGAACCTTTTCTCTACATTGTTTGTACCAGTGTCTATATTTTCCCATAATTTCTCATTGAGTTTACCAAAAAAAGAATTTGGTTTTTGAAATATCTTTCAAAAAGAAGAAAAAAACCCAGTGAACTTCTTGCAAGTGGACTGTGAGGTTCTTGCACACATTGGAATTATGAGATGGGCATGCAAAAATAAATATAAATAAATAAGACAGTAAATATCTGTCTTTCATTGTACAGTCCTCCCTTCAGTGGTCCACAGCCTCCTTGTAACAGAAAAGAAAATCAGCTATAGTGCCCCCTGCCCCCTCCATTGATAAAGGAAATTCCACAGCACCACCAAGAAATTTGAAAGGAATGTTCAAGAGACTAAGTGGAAAAAAGAGAACTTCTGATAAACCTCCATGATTCTGATTGGAATCAGCCTAATAGTTAGTTCCTAATGGATAAAAACTCAGCAGACACTTTTGTAAACAGACACCTGCAAACTTCTTTCACATCAGTGAAAAGAGCCATCTCCTTGCTGGATCATAGGGAGGTTGCCTGAAAGAAAATCAAGAAGTATCTACCCTATAAACTGGGACAAATTGGTTTTAAATGGGGAGTAGTTCAGTTGCTGAAATTCTAGTTACACCATTTTATACTTCTTAACAAATCTTGCTAAAGACAACTCAATGAGAATCATCCCTGGAAAGTATCACTTTTGGTTTTAGGCGACAGCCAAAGTACTGGCCAATCAATCAGACATCGTAGTAGTAGACAAGGACCAGAAGACAGTGGTGGTGATAGATGTAGCAGAGCTAATTGACAGCAACATCAGGAAGAAGGAGTATGAGAAGCTGGAGAAGTACCAGGACCTGAAGGAGGAGCTAGAAAGGTGTGGAAAGTAAAGGCCAAAGTGGTCCCAGTGGTGGTAGGAGCACTGGAGGCTATGACTCCTAAGCTGGGAGAGGGGCTCCAACAGATCCCAGGAACAACATCAGAGCTCTCTGTCCAGAAGAGTGCAGTGTTAGGAACAGCTCAGATACTACACAGAACCCTCAAACTCCCAGGCTTCTGGTAGAGGACCCGAGACTGAGGAAGACACATACCACCCATAGGGGTGAGAGGGGATTATATAGATATCTATATCCTATCTATGGCAAGGAAATTGTCTGAATTTCAAGGAGTTTTCTTGTGGTGGGTGGGAGTCATATTCTCTTCCATCAAACTGAATGAGAATAGTGAAAATAAGACAGAAGCTTGACATAGTACTGTTTAAAATGCATATCTTACATAAATTATGTGTCAAAGTATGTTAGTTTCATATGAAATACTAACATTTGAAACTAACACACTTTTATAATATATAAAGACTAATACATACCTACAATTCTGTGAAACAGTAATTAGTGATTAGAGTGATGGAGCACTATAGGAGAGAGCTGAGCCTAAATTTTTATTTTGCCATGAAACTCAAAGGTTTTATTAGCCCTAGTCAGCTTTACAGGGATGGGGTTGGAGAATCAAGTATGCTGCCTTGAGCCATTCACAAAAGGGAAGGTTAAACGAATAAATAAGTGAACTAAAGTGGAAAATAATTTTAAAATGTAAATGAAACAGAGGACAAAGGAGGATATGTTTATCAAATGATTGCATGCATTATTCCCAGTGAGTTTTGAATATGACTCCTAAGGGAGAGGATTTTACACCTGATGTTAAAATTGATGCTGCTTTGTCTCTACAAAGACAATATGTAAAATTAGTTCTTGCTTCTTTCATTATTGAAAATAGTACAAACTCTACAGGTCCACTCAGATGCAAGCTCCATTGAATTCAGTGTGGTCCATTTCCAAATAAATATGGGATTTCTCCATGACCAAATTTGGTGTTGGAGAAAACTCCTGAGAATCCCATGGATAGCCAAGAAAACAAACAAACGGATCATTGATTGACTGATTGGTCATCAAACAAATGAATCCAGAGGTCTCACTTGAGACAAAAATTACCAGGTTCAATTTATTCTACTTCAGACACCTTATGCAAAGATCTGGAAAACGCTCCGATACTGGGAAAGGTAGAAGGAAAGAGGAGGAGGGCAGCAGCAGATGGATGGATGGACTCAATTATAGCAGTGATGGGTACACCATTGGAAGACCAGAAGGACCAGATGAGGGACAAATTGTCATGGAGAAAATCTATCTATGTGGCCACTAAGGGTTGATAATGACTTGATGGCACATAATTCAAATCAATCAAATGTGGGATTACGACCAAAATTTACTTTGTACTTCCAGGTGGAACACTCCACATCCCTCTTCAGTTTTTCTTCACAACCATGAGTTTTTATGGCCAAGGATGAAACTGAATCTGAGTCTTCCTAGTCCTAATTTAATACCTTAACTGTGCTGACATAAAACAATATATAAGTGAATGGAGTCCATCCTAACAAAGTAGTCCTATTAGTTGCTTGGAGTAGTCTTATATTGGAGCACTCCAAAACATCCAAATATGAATCTCCATCTTTTTTCCTGTTGCAAATAAATTGTAGTCTTAACTCCATTTGTCTTCCCTAGGATGGAGGTTTGGAGAAGCTTTCAGGGTTTGGGATACCCTAATCTCAAAAAACAGCAAGCCACAGTGGCTAGTCAGAAAGTAGAAGGAATTGTCCACTGTTAGATTCCCCCTCCAAGTTGGAGCTATACTGTACTTCTGACTTTACTGAAGATTCCAGGGAATCACGGAAGGCAAACTCAAAATGCTTAATTTTATTCCCAGCACTAAATTTCATACTTAAGCATCATAATTATGCAGAGTAGGATATTATCATCCATAGTTTTAAAAAGTATTTCCATAATCTTCTCCCACACAAGGCTTACTACTCCTTAGACATAAATGTAAGGTTGCCATGAATCCTAATAAGAGTTGTTGTTTTTTTAATTTCTCCAACTAATGCTTGGCATATTATTATGACAATCTTTCATGAGTTGTTTTGAGGCCTCCTTGGAGTTATAAAGTAGAATACCAATTATAAAACTAAATACACTGCTTGGTACTTTTATGTGATGAAATGGAAAGATTGGGGATGAGGAAGATGAACATATTCTTCTTTTGATGAGTTCCGATGGTCCTTTTTTGCTCGAGTATCCAACTATCATACTTACTTACTTTCATCCAGTGTAATTGCTGCCCTTGGATTAGCACTCAGTGAATAGATTGAGAAGCAGCTCCCCTTTATTGAGGATAATGCAGGGGGCACAATTTTGGGGTAGTAACTTTGAGCAATGTATATAGCTTTCCCCTTACACAAATATATAGAGAGAGAAGGACCCAAAACAATGCTAAATCACAGAAGGCAAGGGCTCAAGTCAAGACACATCAGGCCTCTCCAACACCTTGCTTGCCAACTGATGGACTCCTCTGTTCCCACGTGGATCCCAGGAGGATACTGAAATCAAGCAGCTACAGTCCTTGTTGGCTTATTAGTCTCTGTTACAGGAATCAAGAGAAGGGTTCTGGCTTCTTGGAAAGAAGCACAAAGGCAAATCTAGGAGCCTAATCAAATACAGGACATTCCAGTAACTCAAGGGGGTGAAATACCTTTTGTAAAACATATGGCCAAAATAAAAGTGATGGCGTGCAAATAATAAAGGGCAAAGCAGAGGAGTGTGCATGTTCTAGCAAGGAAGAGGAAACAGAGATATTTCCTTTATTATTTTTTTCCTGAGCCCAACCAATTTCAGGGTGACCCTATTTCAGGAAAGTGGTTAGAGTGAGCCCACTTTCGTAAGCAGTATCCGAAACATTCATTAAAGGGGAAAATGCCTTGCCTCCTTGGCAGGGTGACTTGACCATAACAGCCTATTGACAATTCTGTTCTGGAGACCCTGGAAAAGTGCCCTGTGTGGTTTTCCAATATGTGGAGTCTTATTCAAAAGACAGTTGGTTTTGTTGTGGGGTTTTTTTTGGGGGGGGGCACTTTTTAGAATGCAAAAGGCAACATAATAATGCAGAGTTGTATAGTTTGCAAGGGGCGAGGTGCATATAAAACCTAATGGCATATTCAGGGAAGACCTAGTATCCAGATCTCCCCATCAGGCTGCAGCAGTTTGGGGTCTGTGTGGCCAATTTCTCAAAGATTGCCAAGATGGAATGACTAAACTTCAGAAGGTTTTGTTAAATCTTTAACATGCTGGATGAATTTGAAATAATACTCGAAAGAAGATACCGTATTATTAAGCTTTGCTCATGCGCTCTGATGTTTGCAAAAGCCTAAGCAATTTGCTAATAACTCTAAATCCTGATTCATTTCAGTATTTGGAGGTTTTGATTCAACCCGACATTTCCCACAATTTAATTAGATTATAGCCAGAGCAAACTTCCAAAATTATGGTCCATCCCAAGCCATATGGCCTACAGCAGTGGTGGATAATTAAGCTTCATATAGCTACAAAGAATAGAGATATCCATGCTGGGAGGTGAGCAGTGGCCTTTATATGTACCTCAGCCCTCCCCAAATTACACCTGGTTCAGCCATCCACAAAACAAGGACCTACCCTGATGGCCAACTGCCCACCAACAGTTTCTGAGAAATCAAGGTCCTATATTTCATCAACCTTCTTTCAAATCAGCAACCAGATACCTCTTACCAATTTTCAGGGGCTACTATTCCATGAGCCCAGTCAAGGATTCAAGATAGCATGTTTATGATTCATAATAGCATGGACTTTTGCGGGGAGTCCTACCTAATCCAGACATGACCTTGAGTCAGTGAGGAAAATGGAGGATGCTAAAGAAAGCCATCACTACATAAGCACCTGTCCTCTCTTGTCCCTTCCCAATGCAGCTTCAGTGCATCAGGTACCATATATGGAACATTGTACTGAATTATATTGCATTATATTATAATGTACTTATATTATACTCTAAATTATATTATGAATATATTATTAAAATTTACCCTCTACTTCTCTGATATTTATACTCCACTAAGTCCAATTAAGAATTATGATTGTAGCACACATAAAAATGACAATTGTAAAATATACATACATATAAATAATACAGATGCAGCCCAAACAAAGGCATTAAACACAAACGAATCCCAAATTAGTCATGAACGTACTAAAAGTGCCACTTGCAAATCAGAATGGTTTAAGGTTCGATTTCTGATATGTCTAAGTAGAGATGGAACTCTTATCTGAAACTTTGAAGAAACACTAAGAGTCAATAGACATAATGTTGAATAAGATGGCCAATGGGTCTCCAATTGCTAAAATTACATAAGATGGATATATATGCATGAACCTCAAACTTCACTGGAAGTACAAAGATGATACTGTCAATGAAATCAGTACTGTACAAATGTGAGGAATCTAATGTGAACATGTGCACATCATTCCCCCCCCCCCCCCCCGCACACACTCTGGGTATTTGCAAATACAGCTCTGATGGGAAAGACTTATTAGGTAGATTTATTTTGCTTTCAACGAATAGAAAAGTTGAGGATATAAAATAGCATTTCCTCTTTTTTGAGATTATATTATTAGCTCATGTTGCTAAATGTTTGTAAAAATGTATGATGTACAGATTTTCAAAGGTCTTGGACAAGGAGAACGGGAGAGAGAAAGACATACAGTTCAGATGTAGTAGGTATTCTTCCAGCCTAGGACTTAGTCTGAAGATAGGTTTCTTTCAAATCTAGCAAGGGGAACAATTAATAAAGGAACCCATTAAGGTCTGATTGTTGCTGCTAAAAAGGTAGGTTGAATTTCAGTCCTTTGAAGTAACTGAGAATGATTCAGGCCTCATTACAGAGATATAATCTACATTCATACATTTATGTTAGCGATTCAGATCTATTGGGACAGATTGAATTCCGTTAAATAGTGCATCTTTCCTCTGGAACTTTTCTCAGGCTTTTTCAGGCTAACCTAAGAGGGAACCTAACAATACAAAATAGTATGGTACTTAGGGATTCAACTGTGCTTTAAAAGAAAAGACTATACAGAGAGCAGAAAAAAGGAACGAGATAGAATCTAAAAAGCTACGTCAGCTTTTCATTGGGCCTCTGTTTTCTAAGCGCCCATCTTGTCATCGCTCAGTAGAGAGAAAAAAGAAGTCCATGAATGTTTCTTCACCTACTCGAACTGAATTTTATATGACAGCGTTTACATTATTTTAAAGTAAAATGTTTTGTTTGTGGAAACATTTCAAACCTATCGATTGGTTCTGCTTATATTCTTTTACATGAAGAGTAAAATCAGTTATTCCTTTTTTAAAAGAAAAGATCATATATATTCTTCCCCATACGCACACATATTTATAGACAGATCTAAACCAATATATGACAGCACTTTGTTGATTGAGGAATGCTACAATAGTTTGGAGAAAGAACTCAAATGAAATGTAATGCTTGCAAATTAAGTGTCAGGAATAAATGGATCTGTCTATCCATTTCTATAGATCTATAGTTTTCATTACTGCCATATTCTGTTCATTTAAATGAAGGCCACAAGCAAGTCTACTCATTTACAGTAAAGTACATGCAACAGAATATCATTAAGATGTTTTCTTCTCATGAATCAGACTTTGGATCTATCTAGCTATCAGGGCTTGACTGGGAGCAACTTCTCAGGTTTTTAGGCAGGCGTTTTCCCAGCCCAGCCTGGAAGTGATGGAGAACCTGGAGCTTTCTGCACCAAAAGAATGATTTTTTCTAAAGAACTTTGGGACATGCAGCATCCATAGCTCCTATAACCTCCTTCATTGCCAGATATAAGTAGCTTAACGCTGTGGATGAACACTGCAATGAAGAACCTCATCTGGTTAGGTTATTTATGTCAGAGTATATTTGTCTTGGATGACAATTTTTCCTTTGGGCTAAAATGTGGTGAAAGCATATTAGGACCCCTGTACTCCAACCTAATGCCTCCCGCATGAATTTTTTGGCCATTCTGCCTGGGAATTTTGGGAATTGCAATTCCCATACTTTTGGGGAAGTGGGCCAGATTGGGAAAAGGCTATTGCAAGAAGTAGCTATTTTGAGCCACTGAGTGAAATGACTGGCAGCTTATAACTAACTGCCCAAATAATAGCCAAATTTCAAAATGCATAAAGATAATCCCTTTACTAGGCAACTGAAGATGCAGAATTCTCCATTAATTCCATGGTTAGAAGAGAGGAGGGGAAAGGGGAAGGGAAAAGCTGCTGATGTTCAAGCCATGTCTAGCAGGTTACATTAAATTAGATAAAATAGTGGAGACTCTCTAGATATGTAAATTAAGTCTCATTAGAGACAGAAGTGGTCTTTAAGGTGACATAAAGATGATGATGATAAATGAACATGTACATAAGTGTGTGTATATATACAGCAAATGACAAATGAACACATACAGTACATGCGTATATACAACAAATGCATTAGAAAATGGACATTTTCTGTATGTCAAATAATCCTTCCAATCAGAGGCAACCTTGGTACTTTCCAAAGGATCCAGCACATGCTTCAAATATGAAGACCAAATATTTCAAAGGAGCACAAACAATGTAATAAAGCACATGGATTCCAGAACCAGCCGTCTTTTTTTCCCCTTCTTCTTCATTCTGAGGGCTGTTTAAATGTTTCCCCTTGAATTGAAGTCCATAAATTTTAGAAATGAGTCTTTGGTAATCAAGTCCACATTGTAATTGGAGAAAATCATTTCTAATTTTCTACTGCATTACCAATATACTCGAAAACCCAAGTTAATGAATCAATCCAATCTGAGAACTATTTGTTCTGTGTGTATGTTCTGCTAGTCAAGGAAAGATTGATTCCAAATGCATACAATATTATGCCCTGGCTGTTTTTCCATTGCATTCCATTGATCAGCATTTTCTTTAACTCGCACTTTATTCCAAGAAGTCCTCTGTTTATATATGATAGAATCCAATTGTGTTGTGTGTTTTTTAATTTTGTTTTATTTACAAGCTATTTTTTCCTCTGTAGCATTTCCATAGAACATGAAAAAGAAGTCCTCATTTTACATTTTACAATATTTATTTTAGACTGATGAATGCCAACACATACTTTCATGGCCTGCTGCTGTAACTTGTAAGTCCAAGGGCCTTTTCCCACTGCTGATTTAGAGTTCTTGCACCCATCCTTAAACTGGAGAAAACTATATCGGCATAAAATGTGCTGTCCCCATTCCCTATCCTGCCTCGATTGCTTGTTTCAAGTCTGTAGGCACCTGGCTTCCTTCCAAGGCAATGGGTGACAAACCCAAGAGATTTTACACATGTTAAGGCTGGGCTTAGTGTCAGAATAAAGGGGAAACACTACTTTAACACTTGTACAACTGGCTTAAGCTGGTCTCTCTTGTGGAATGAAGATGAGATGAAGGCATCATGGGGATCCAGCAGAAAAATGTTGTTGCTCAGAATAGGTGCATGTGTCAAAAGGCCCCAACTGCCTATTGCAAGGTAATTTAATAATCATTGGAAAACTTCCAAGGAAGGGCAGTCTCACTGTCTCTGTGTCTCTTCCTTTAACCAAGCGGTAGGTATACAAATCTGGCAGGCTCTATTCTGGAAGAGTATTAACTGCTGGCAGCAGCAGGGGCCATCACAGGAAAAATATAGTATATCTGTCATGACAAACTTGCTATGAAGCAACACCTTCTGTGGAAAATAAATCACTACCCGCCCTTCAAAAACAATAGATGTAAAAATAAAAAAGCAAAAAGCAAAAGACAGAATGAAAGAAGAAAAAACAAAACGGAAAATGCGTCCCTTTCTGGTAAAGGAAACGGCATTAATAAAAAAGGAAAAGAAAAAACAGGCAGATTTTATGGGCCAAAGCCTTGCCATGTCAATAAAGCCCCCCTTCTTCTAACTCCCCCCCCCCCGCCTTCTTTTGAAGTCATAGGCAAGATTCAGTAAATTGAGCCATGTTAGTAATTAGAAATTTGGCCATTGCAGGGACCTTATTTTACAGAGTTGGGAGTGATAAATCTTGAAAGCTCAAAAGAAAGAGAAAAAGTGTGATTTCCCCTCTGCATTTTGCTTTTAATTTCAGCAACAGAAGCCAGAAATCGTGATTAATTAAAGAAAAGGGGAATGGAAGGAGAGGGCAGGCAAAAGACCTCCTTGGAGGCAAAGTGAGCTAACTGCCTCCCTCCCTTTCTTTCCTTCTTCCTCTCTACATTTTCTCCCATCTAGCTACCTCGCTTCTTAGCTAGCCCCCCCCCCCGCACCCCCCAGTCCTGCACTATATTGTTCTTTCCCGTCCTTAATCCCCCCCTCTTTTCTTTAAGGGGAGAAGGCGGGAGGGGGAGTCAGCAAGCAACATGCACCAGGTGGCTCTCAACTGCTGCCTGCCAAAAAAATGAAAATAAAAATCCTTCTCTAGAAAACAAGTTTTTAAAAAAGGAGGAGGGCTTCCTAGAGGGGATTGGCTGAGCCTGGAAGACAGGGAAATTAGTAAGGCATGAGTCTCCCAGCCCCGCTGGTGGCCAGTACCGTTTGAGGAGCAATTAGCAGAAGACGGCGGCTGCTGCTGCTGCTGCTAGAGAGGAGGAAGGAAAGGGGAGAGAGCGAGCGAGAGCGGGAGACAAAAAGGGGGCTGATCTTGGGGAGTCGTTCTCTCTCTCCCTCTCCCCCCCACCCCCAGCGAGCGCTCGCCCACTGCAACTCGCGAAAGGGTTTCAGGTGTCCCAGCACCGCCGCTTGACCCCCACCCCCCCGCCAAATAAAACTTGACCACCAGAGGCACGTCTCACCTCTCAGCTTCGCAATCTTTAGCATTTAGGCTACAGCCTCCAACCTGCTGGCAGCCCGAGGAGAGAGAGAGAGGCGAGCAGACTCTTCCGAGCGTGGTTTGATCTCCCTCGCTGCCGTAGAGAAATTAGAGCGCGGCGTGTCTAGATTTAATCTCGCTCTCGGGAGGATCCGAGAGGGGAAAAGTGTATTTAAAAAAAAGAAAGAAAACCTGCAAAGACTACTCCTGTCCTGCTTGGTTTTCGCTAAGAAGACCCGCAGCTGAGCGAAGACTTCTCGGGTGAGAAGGCGCAAGAAGGCACGCCGGGGCGGGAGGGGGGCCAGTGCGCCCTCCGCCGATTTGCTCCCGGTTTCATTCGGATTTTTAAACGATTCGAGCGAAAGCCGCTCTTCGCCTCTCTCCCTCGTTGCTGACTCGCCTGTCATCTCTCTCTTTTTCAGAGCTTCGCCTCCCTCCCTTGGAAGATGGTGCAGAAACCCCCGAGGACGGAGCCGCGTTAGCCCGGCGGCGCGCAGCGGCCACGGCGCGTGGGTCGGCGTCCGGACCGTGGCCTCCGCCTTGTGCGCGCGCGTGGTTTTGTTTGGCTCCCGCCTCCCCCCCCCCCCGCGAACTTGCTATCCAAACGGTTGTCTACGCTTCGCTTCGCCGAGAGGACCGTCAGGCACCCGCGTCGCCTCCCTTTCGCAGCGAGAAGCAGGACCGCAATTCGGAGGCTGAACGAATTCGCCGCCCCCCGAGGCGCAGCAGGGCCGAGGCTCCGAAGGGTGGACGTCAGGCGCCCCCGAGGCAAAGGGGAGGGGGAACGCCGCCGTTTTTCGGAGAGCTCGCCCCCTGAGGCATGGATGTCGGCGCCCTCCCTTCAGGCCAGATCAGCGCGCCGGAGGCTCTGAGCGAGAGGGGTCCCCATCAGCTGTCCGCTCGCCGCGCCCGGGAGCTCACCCTTCCAGTATGTTTCTTTCCATGAGGCCTCTCCCAGCGCCCAGAGCTTCAGTACAATGTGCAGATGGAGACTGATACAGGGTGCCTCCGCCTCTGCCCACCTGCCTTCCTCCTCTTCCTCCGCCTCCTCTTCCTCCTCCAGCCGCGGCGGCTGTGGTTTCTTCCTGCTGCTCTTCCTGATGTCTTCGCTGACCGCCTCCTGCCATGAGCACGGCCGCGACATGCTGCTTCTCGAGGCCACCAACGCCTCGTCGACTTCTTCTTCCTCCCCTTCCTCTTCCTCCTCCTCTTCTGCCGCCAGCGCGGGCAGACACGTGCGGAGCTACGATCACCTCCGGGGAGATGTGCGCTGGAGGAAACTCTACTGCTACAACAAGTTCTTCCTCCGGATTGAGAAGAACGGGAACGTAAGCGGCACCAAGAAGGACAATTGCCCCTACAGTAAGTGCGGGGCTTCTCTGCTTTTACTCTTAGGTCCTCTTCGCCGGTCGCGGTGTCAGGCCCCCTCCCTCCTCGTTTTTAGTTAAATGCAGTGATTTTAGGGCCCCTGCGAGTCATTTGCGGGCAGGGGGAGCGGGCTCCTGCCCTGAAGTCCAGGCGGAGGGCCTCGGAGCCTCCTCCCTGCTCGGTGGGGCAGCTCTGTGTCTGAGGGCGGCGCGACACCTGAAGGAGCTGCTTGGGCTCGTTCCCCGGAGAGGGGGGAGAAGGCCCTTTGCACGTGCTCAGAAGCTCTAGCCCTTGCGTGTCTTCCGCCGGTTTTATTCATTATTGTTTCATCTGATTGATTCTGGAGAAGTTGAAAGCTGGCGCATTTCGGTTGGTCCAAATAAAGGAGGTTGGTCCTAATAGGGGTGCTGGATCCCCCCCCCCTTTCCCCATCGTTGCTTATTCTACCCCAGACCTTGACTTTTCCTCAGTACTTTCCGGTTGACATCCCTGGATCTCGATTTTCTTGAATCGTCTCCGTGGATTCAAGGACAGGAACTTGATATTGGGAGAGGTAAAGTAGGTTGTTGAGAGGAAGGGAGCCGACGGACTGTATCCTAGGTTAAATTTGACTAAACTTGGCGTACCCCGGCTCGCATCTGCCTGCCGTTTGCCAATCTCCCCTCCTTTGGAGTTTGCCTCCGACTCCTTCTCGGATAGTTTTGCTCACCTTGTTGCTGGCTGGGGATGCTGGGCTGCATAATCTACCCCAGGCTTTAATAACTGAATATCATCATGTCACCACCATCACCACCATCACCACCATCATTATCGCTCTGTTTCTCCCTGCTTAGCGGAACGAGGGGTGGGGGTGTTGGAGAGAGGCGGGAGAAACCCCTTTTTCGAGATTCTCCGCCTCGCTCCCCCGTCTGATACCTGCCCGCCGCGTGCGCTCCTGCTTAGTGGCTCCCCCGAGCCGGGAGACGGGCGGGAAGGGAGATCAGGTTTGTGGAATGCCCGCTTCGTGTGAAAAGTTGACCGTCTTTCCTTCGAGAAATCACAAAGCAGAGGTAGCCTGATCTCCGGCAGATCAAACGTGCAGAAGCTGACGGTTGAGGAGCGCGGCGCTGTTCTTGGAATACCAAGGCTTTTTGGAGACTTAGATGGCCGGTTTCAAATTTAGGATAACCTCTTGAAGAAGAACGGAAGAGCATTGTCCTCCGGGCGTTATTTTTTATTTGAACGGTGGGAAGCCCTTCTCGGTGTAAATGGTCCTTCCCCTTATAATTCACTAGCTGGAGAGAATTTTTCATGGAACGTTTAATTTTTTAGAGGGCATGCTTGGGAGCGATTTGGCTTGGAGGCACTGACATCCATTTTTGCTTGGGCTAAACAGGACATTGTGTGTGTGGCTTGGAGGCATTTGACATGCAGCTTTGTGTCAGGCTTTCTTCACTGACCCTGTTTAAGAGTCTCATATTGCAACCCTGAGAGAGCCTTGTAAACATCTGATGCTGTAACAAGTCCTATGGACCTCACACACATCTCCTCTTATGTATTCATATCTATGCAGAGTTAAAGTCATGTAGAACTGTCTTTCTTGGCCCTGGAGAAACGTAACCTTCTGGTCCCTCTGCTTGCCTGCACAATCTCAGCAGAAGCAACTGTTGTAAATCACAGCCTATTTCATTATAATTTTAAGTGACTCCATGCTGCTGAAAATAAATAAATAAATAGCATGTTGGGAAACACAGCCTCTGCTAGACAAATATTTGAATAAGCTGCTTTATTGCATCTGGATGTTGGGAAGAAGAGATGGTGCTTTCTCCTTTCCCTTTTAATCCTGTCTTGGACCCCTGCCCAAACCCTGCCTTTTTCTCAAGAATTTCCAGTTGACATCCTTGGGGTTTTCCTCTTTTATCCTTCCAGTAACTCTGTGAGGGCTGGCTTGAGCGTTGGCAGCCTCAGACACTTGTCTTAGGCAGCACAGTCTGAGAGAGGTGGCCCCATTGACCTGCAATGGTCCTGGTTGGGATGGCACCTTTATTAGAGGACAAAACTGTGTGGGTTGTAAAACTTCCTGGGGCAGCTTTGATCAGCATGCTGGCTCAGGTGTTTCAGACGCCATTCTTCAGTCACCAGTGTTAGGAGTCTAGTAGCACCTTTTCTGATTAATATATTTTATTAAAAGCATATGGAAAGGGTTGTTAACACATGACGATTGTTAATTGATAAGATACTTGTAATCTGTCTCACATGTCACCTGCATCTGCATAACTAACCTATCTCCCCCCCCCATTTAAATCCTACATCAGTCTAGGATGAAGCGAGCTGCAGCTGATGAAAGCTTATGCCTTGTCATAAAATTTGTTAGTCGGAGAAGATGTTACCAAACACCTCCTTTTTTGCCATTGACCATTGATTAACACAGCTTTGCTCCTACAAGTGTTAAAAAATAGATCAGTTGTTGTCCAGGCATTTTCTTTACACAGAATGAGAAAGGAGTGCCATCTCACCCATTTCCTTGGACCGGCCCTGGCATCCTGTCTATTTCAGGACTGAGGACTTTTCCCCACTTGCCTGCAACCTTGGCACAAACCTGCCCTGGCAACATTTTCTTCTGCCATCTCCATCTCTTCCCCAACCTGTGAGTGAGACAAACTTCAATCACTTAGCTTTACCTATATTAAAATTACATTTTCCACTCTTATTATGACACTGTCCAAAGGCAGCATCCAGAGGTATAAAGTCTTATAGACATTGTTACCCCTCACCTTGGAAGGAAATCAAGAGGTCTGGCAGTGATTGGGAGCAGAGGAGTAGAGGCAGACAGGGAGCGCCAATGGAACAGGACATTTTATGCTACAGTAGTGGATAGAACTTCAGCTCATCTGGGAGGAAAGACCCCAGGATATGAATGCTGTGTTTTCTCACCCAAGTCTCATTCCAAAGCCCTACGTTGGGTGGGGTTGTTTTTAAAGGATAGACCTCTTCCTGGTCCATAAATAGAACCCCCGAAGAAAGTACTATGACTAAATTATTACACTGTGTATCATCTCTAGCTAGATAGAGCACGCCAGTGTAATCCAAATAAGAGGTACAGTGAAGTGGAGGCAGAATCATTTTGATTGATTGATTGATTGATTGATTGATTGATTGATTGATGATGTTCCATCAAATTCGTGTAAACTCTTAGTGACCATATAGACTTTCATCTTCTCTAAGATGAAAGCAGAATCCTCAAAACACAAATTTGGAAAGGGCCATTCAAGCCAGTAAGCCCAACCACCTGCTCAGTTTAAGGAACCAAATTAAAACATCCCCACAGGTGGCTCTCTGACATCTGCTTGGACATATCCAGTGAAGGGGACCTTAACCACTTCTCTGGGAAATTGGTTCCACTGTCGAGCTACTCTTACTTTTAGGAAGTTTGATTCAACTAGAATTGGTGTTCTGGTAAGTCTGGTCCATTGCTCCAGATCCTGTATTCAAGAACAGGTCTTGATGTTCTTCTGTGTGGCATTCTTTCAGGCATTTGAAGAATGCTATCGTATCCCCGAGAGCCAGTTTGGTATAGTGGTTCAGGCATCAGGATAGAAACTGCGAGACCATGGATTCTAGTCCCACCTAGGCACAAAGCCAGCTGGGTGACCTTGGGCCAGTCACTTTCTCTCAGCCCTTGGAAGGAGGCAGTGGCAAACCACTTCTGAAAAATCTTGCCAAGAAAACTGCAGGGACTTGTGTCCAGGCAGTCTCCAAGAACTGAACACAATTGAACAGATTAAAAAAAAAAAATCATATCCCCACCTCAGTCTTTTCATTTTAAGGCTAAACATACCCAGCTCCTTCAATCCCACTCCATGCAAACTTGAAACAGCAGGCGTGATGCAAATTAGAATGACATTTATTACTGAATGTAAGTGTAATATCCACCCATTTATTTGTGTTGACTTGCTAAAAAGAATGCAGTTTTTGATTTCTTTATGCTCCTGCTTGTGCAGCATGTGGCACTGGACATTCTGTGTCACCTACTGTTGGCTTCAGTCATTTATCATGGGCAAAAGGAAATGCTCACTCTCCTGGAGAGTTGGTCTGTGCCAAAGACATTATTTCACATTTCGTGAAAAGACTGTATAGGAAGCAATCATATGCCGCCCACCCACCTAAAAAAAGGGCTTCCCTTCTTAGGGCTGTGCAGTGCTTTGGATTTGAAAGGGAGAAGGTGCTTCAGAGCACATGGGGGTGTTCACATAGCACCTGTTGGCAGCCCCTTAAATGCTTGTATGTTTTTTCAAGATTACTCAGCTGCAGCATGATCCCAGAAAAAGATCCTCTGGTTTAAGGAACTGGTGACAGGTGCCTCGTGTCCACCCACACATACTCCAGAACATCCTTTTCCCTTCAAATCTAAACCACCAATAATAGCAAATTTGTTATTGAATTTACACAGTCAAACTTTTGATGCACCACAGGAACCAATATGCTGACAGATATTTCCCCAGCACCTCCCCTGGTTCCATGTGACTTTAATTTGTGGGTGGTTCTTTTAAAACAGGAAGATGGCATACTGCATCTTTGTTTCCAAGAATACAGATCTCAGACTCCAAAATAGGTCCATATGCTTTCTTAGAAAATTTAAAAAATGGTATAGCCTAAGGTTTATTTGGAAATATTCCCTCCCGCCCACAATTCTGAAATAAACTGGTCATGAGAGAGTCTTGGGGGGAGAACACAAAGCAACTTCTCCTGTTTGCCTTCTGGTGAATGGAGTTTTGTGAATTCTCACAACATGCTCTTAAAATGCCATATATGCCCACCAAATCAGAAAGTTGCCTTGCTGTCACTTAGCTTAGCTAGGCCAACTTGAAATTATTTCGCAAAGGTATACCAGAGTTCAAGACAGAAATCTTATCAGTTCTTGAAGATGCCAAAGATGTTTACCTCAACTTGTTTGGCTTCCATCTAGTAAGATGCAATGAATAAATGGTTTCCAGATCATCCCTTCCTGTAGACAGAGTGAGGCGGCTGCCTTAAGAAGCAAATTCTTGGAAGTGTGGGATTAACCACACATATATCAGTGAAATAAGGGTGAGAGATACTCATTGATCCAACTTATAAGCGTCATAATTGTAGAACTATGCTAGTTCCCTTTGCAGTTAACTTGGGCACACGAACTATGGCGAGGCACAGTCTTACTGTTTGCTTCAGGAACCACATCGTGGTTCGTCATCGTCGTCATCGTAGTCATCGTCGTAGTAGTAGTAGTAGAAGTATTTATAATCCTGCCTTTCCTCCAAGAACTCAAGGAGGTTTACATGGGGTTCTCCCTTCATTTTATGGGCTGAGCTGAGAGAGATACCCAAACTCAACTTGCCAAATCTCTGTGGCTGAGGGTAGACTAGAATCTGGTTGTCCCCCATCCTAACTCAGCAACTTAACCACCACAGCATACTGGCTCTCCACACCATAACTTGTCATTTGGATCTGGATTTAAATCTGTCCCCAAGTATGAAGCTTACTATTTCATAGGAATAAAGTGTGTATAGAGAGTGAAAAAATGATCTAAAGATCTTTGAATAAAAGGAAGGATACCTCATCAATCATAATAATAACATCAATAGCAGCAGAAGTAATAATAATACCAGTTGCTTTCCAGTTGGATTACTGCAAAGGGCTCTACCTGTGGCTGCCCTTGAAGACCATCCAGAAACTACAACTGGTCTGGAATGCAGCAGTGTCTGTGTTAAACCACTGTTATTCAAACTGTACTGGCTTCCAGTTTCCTTCCAGGTGCAGTTTATCACTTTTAAAACCCTTCATGGCACTGGGCTGGGTTATCTGTGGGACTGCATGTCCCTGAGGGTATCTACCCACTCCACTAGGTTGGGTAAGGTTGGGGCCTTCTCTCAAATGTTGTCATCTAGCGGGGCCTTGGAAGCACACCTTCTCAGTGGTGGTCCCTACCCTGTGGAACACACTTCCCCTGGGATCCAGCAGGCTGCCAGAAGACCTTAAAAAGCTGTCTTGCCCCAGGTGTTGAGATAGAGTGAGGATCACAGTGACTCTGGCTTTTTACGTATTGGGGAGTATTGTTTTAGGGCACCAAGGGTTGTTTTTTCGGAAGATGATTTATATTGTTTCTTCTGTGTTCTTACCATTGTCGAGGTAAGCAGCTTAGGTTATGGCACATTAAACGGGCTGCCATATAAGTCTATAAAATAAATAATATACCCACTTCCAGCCCTGCCAAACAGGAGGCAGCCAGATCTAGTCATATTATTTATTTTTTATTAAATTTATAGGCTGCCCAACTCTGGGCAGCATAAAACATAAGACAATTAAAAACAGAATAATATAGGTGCCAGAAATCTCAGGACTGTCATCTTAAGAGGTTTTCCTTGTGACAGAGGTGTGACATAATCAGATTTCTTACATTTTGTCTGACCAGAGCTGTGTGAATGTGTGATTGGCTAGGGATCTTGCTGGTACAGAGACTCCAAAGACTTTTTTTTCACACTAATGCTGAAAATGAGTGCTGCTGGCGGGGGGAGGGGGGTTGACTAGCACTCACAGTTCCTGTCACATGTTCATTGAGTGTCTGAACATGAAATCTGAAACCCTGATCCTAAGTAGACAGATGAGAAATCTGCCTCAGGCAGCAGAATACTTTAGACCAGTGTCTCTCAACCTTGGCAACTTTAAGATGTGTGGACTTCCCCACAGAATTCCCCAGCCAGCCATGCTGGAATTCTGGAAGTTGAAGTCCCCACATCTTAAAGTTGCCAAGGTTGAGAAACACTGCTTGAGACCATTTGTGAATTGCACCACTGACAGCAAGCGAGAATACAGTAGGGTTGAGGCACTGGGCCTCAGTAGACAGTTCTGCCTCCCCATTTCCGTTTCCCATTCTTATGCGCAGTAGAAACATTTGGCAAGGTACCCATATTGGCTCCCTAGCACACTGGTGTATTCTTATGACTGATGGAGATGCAATATTCATGCAGTTGGCTTTGAGCTTGTGTTCAGCCTTGCACATGTTCTACTATGTGTCAAATCAGCTAATGTGTAAAACAGATAATTGAACTTTAACTATCTTTATTCACGTTGTCATCTTTTCTTACAGAAGTTGTGCTTGTGCAAAAGCACAAAACTGAATTATAAACTTTTTTTGTGAAGTGTAAGCTTTAAAGTAGAATTGCTATTATCTTCTATCAGATGCTAGAAAAAGTTACCTCTCCTTATCTTGGGGAGAGTTTTTTCTCTTCTCTTAGTGATATACCTCTCTCATACCCTCGCACATTCTCCCCAACCCATGCTATGTCTCTTGTGCACCCACTTGCACCCTTATAAGCCAAATGCTATAGCCTTTACTCACAGGAGAGTTGCTGTAGCCCCTTGATAATATGTCTCCATGTTTCTCAGGTCAACAATTAACTGTGCACTGTATTCCATGTATAATTGAACCATAAAAAGGTAAAGTCTCCCTTGAGTTGAGGTCCACTACTGTTGACTACATGGACGCATCCATGTAACATCTTGGCAGCGCTTTGTGCCTAAGGTGGGACTAGAACTCACAGCCTCCAGGTTTCTAGCCTGATGCCTTCCCATGATAATTAAAGTCCTGGGATTTTCTGGATTGAATCTCATCTTCCTCAACTTTTAAGATTAGCTAAAGCTGGTTACATGCTGCCTATTCCTTGTTGACACTTAACTTCATATAAAGTATGGACAAATTAAAAAAGCATGGATCCTAGTACAGGTTTTGGGGCGAATCTCTCAATCCATAAGTGGAAGTCAGCTGCCACTTTTATTTTATTTACAACATTTATATCTCCCCCACTTCCACAAACTCTGGGTTGCTAACATCTATAAATGTATTCAAATAATAAAATAAAACCCCATGATTAAAGCACAATATAAACTGAAACGTTGGCTGAGTTTAAACTGTTGAGGCAGATTGGGAGCAGTTATCCAGAATTTCAGTCAAGAATTTTCTCCCACTAACATGGTAATGCTAGAGACTATTATTTTATTTTATGATTAACACTTCTGTGCTGCTCTACTCTCAAGAGTTCAGAGCTTAGGCATTTTTGACAAGTACAACAGCACTGCTCCTGTTGCAGGTCATGAATTAGAAGGCTCATGAATTAAAGAAGAGGATGGAAGTGGACTGGAGTGACAGTTTGATTATTGAACTAATCTATACTCCATGTAGAACCTACTGCAGATGTTTTCCTAAGGCAGCTGTCTATCACTGGATAGACAGGAACATTTAAATAAATAAAAAAAATAAGTATCCCTGACATCAGGTAAGGTGCTTTAGTACAGTTCTTTGACTTACAGTGGCAGTTGGGACCAGTATTTTGGTCGCTAAATGATGCAGTTGTAAAGCGCGACCACATAGCTTAGTGACAGCAATCCCTGCAATCCCAGTTGCTGTCATTAACTGAATCCAATGGTCATTAGGCGAGGCAACTTCTTGCTGGCTTCCCACAACCAAAATCAGTGGGGAAGCTGGCAGGAAGTTGCAAGTCCCGGATGGGCAGGCAGGTAAGTGGCTGCTGTTGGGTGGAGGAGGGGGTGAGGGCGTGAGTGAGAGGCGTGGGTTGGGGAAGTGTGAGGGGGTGCACGAAAGGCACGGCATGGGTTGGGGAGGGTGCGTGAAGGTGTGAGGGGTTATGAGAGAGTCACAGGTCAGGGAGGATGCACAAGGGTGCAGGTTTGGCATGGTTTGGGGACGGTGCACGAGGGTATAAGCCGTGGGTTGGCAAGGGTGCGAGGGTGTGAGGCGCGGATTGGTGAGGGTGCAAGGGGGTGTGCAAGAGGCATGGCATGGGTTGGGGAGGGTATGTGAGGGTGTGAGTGGGTGTGAGAGAGGTGCAAGTCAGGGAGGGTGTGTGAGGGTACAAGGGTCAAGGAGGGTGTGCAGGGGTACGCGAGTGGCCGGCGTGATGTGAGTGCAGAGAGGCTGGGGGAGAGTATCTGGGTGGGGGAGACTTACCTCAGTGATTTACAGTCTTCCCTGACAACTTCCCCACTGACTTTCTGAACCGCAAGGATGCTGGCACAGCCAGAACTTCAAGGACCAGTTGTAACCACCATTTGTTCAATGCCTTTATAACTTTGAACAGTCGCTGAATGGTCGTAGGTCGAGGACTAACTGTAAGCACATACTGAACATTGTTATAGAAAAGCCCTTTTTTCAGTTGCTTAAGGCTCTTTGAATTAAGAATTAAGTCCTTCTGCACTTTTGCCCTAGGCAGCTAAGTATCTTGAGATGGTGCTATGGATTCATGTAGTCAGGCATATTTACTTGGAAGCAAGTTAATTTTGATGCCAAGAAACCATATTGCCTAATGTCTGTTTAAACTGTGTTCCCCTGTTGGTACTTCAGTCTCAAGTACAACGGGCCTAATGGCTGAGAAACAGGTTGTAAACAGTGTAATGTGATGGTTAAAATGTGGGACTTGGATCAATTCAAGTCCTTGTTCAACTACTGAACTCATTGGGTGACTTTGGTTCAGTAATTGTATCAGTCCAGGCTAACTCATAGGGTTGTAAACCATGTAAGCTAAGAAATTGTTGGCTTTAAAGGCAATGAATAAATAAATAACAACAAATTAAAAGGGGGGGGATATTCAATGCAAGATTAGTAGACATATATTTTTCTATTTAGTGTCTCAGAAAAATTGGGCCTAGTTTCATTGGTCTGTTACCTCTCCATGCAAGCTTATGACAACCTTGTCCAACCTGGCACCTTCTAGATATATTGGACTACAGCTCTCATTACTTCCAGCCAGCCTGGCAAAAGAGTGAGAAAGGCTAGTTTAGGATTACAGAGAAAGAGAAAAAACTCTGGGATGGATGGGAAATATAACCCAGACCCCACTGATTAAAGTAGCTTCAACAAGATTCATTTTCAGAACAGGTTTAATGTATAAATACTTTATATGAAGCCCTGAATAAAGGTTTACTTTGGCAGATGTTTTCCAACTTGATTACACAGAGCTATTACCTCAGCCTTTTCTCTACCTTTAGGATAATGGGAAAGTGGGGTGAATTATGGTGGTTCTGTCAAAAGTCTGGGACGGCTTGCATAATTTAGCATTGCTGGAATATATCTGTCACTTGAAATGTGTAGGATGGTTTGAGTTTTGTTTTATTTTCTTTACTGTTAAAGCTTTACCCTGAAACTTGACCACTTGGCTCTCCTTCTTACCTCAGTGGTGCAGCTGCAAAAAGTCTTCCTGGGAAACTGCTCTTGAGAAATGGATTTCTAGGGAATAAAGCAGCTGTAAGTCTCTCTTGAAGACTGCTAACATGTGCAAAGCAAATAGTCAAGGATAAGCACTGCAGCTTCACCCTAGGGGACAGTTCAAGAAATATCTGAGGATTGGCTTGAAGGAGGAGGAAGAGGAAGAAGAAATATAGATATCCAGATTCTGAGATGTTTGCAGTATGTTCCTAGTCATGTTTATTCTGAAGTAAGCTTACCGGGCTTACTTTCAAATTAATTTATAGAGAATTGCCAACTGATCTCCTTGTATGGATCTACAAAAATAGAATGTTGAAACCTTAGGCACTCATTAGGACTATATGCTGCTATTTCAGGTGAGAGCTATCTCTGGGCTGAAAGGGGCTTTGGAGCCCTCTGTTTGCAACATCCTCTGCCCCTGTAGCCCCCTCTGTCTGCCACTGTAAATTAATTACCAGCTTGGTCCCAACAGGATTATTAAGGACTTTGGCTAACAAAATATGCCCAAGAAAAGAGCTTATAAGTTCCTAAATATAAGTGAAAAGTCTTAACAGCTACCATATTGGGAGAGGACAGTTTGGAGCAGAGAAGCACAAGGAGTGAACCTTTTTCTTTCCGTCTATTTTTCTACGGCATACTGTATGTACATTATCCCTCTCTAAGCCAAACTTTTGCTTGATACTTCAGTGATTCAAATAATTCATTTCTGATTTTTCTCTGCATCAGCAGAATTAAGATGATTGATTGATAGATAGATAGATAGATAGATAGATAGATAGATAGATAGATTTAATTTAGTAAAAATTTAATTTACATTTTAATCTTCCACACTTTAAATTGAGTTCAAACTTGTGAGTTTAATTTCTTGACATCTGAAAGTTCAGAGCTGTCTCAATTACTTTCCCAGAACACCATTTTTTTCTTCTTCAGCTTCTTCGTTGAAGTGCCTCGTTCTGCCCGCCATGACATATGCATTTCCAGAGAATTTGGATACTACACACTAGGCTGAAATGTGCTTGACTAGTTTGTAACATAACGTGTGGGGTGAACCCAGCATATGTAGTGAAGATTCAGTGTATTGTACAACCCAGACAGTTTGATTAATTCAAGGAATCATAAGTTAGCATGTTATTTTATAGTAGTTCACTCTATTCTGCCTTTATTCTGTTGCTTCAAACAGAGAATTCCCTGGATCATACAGATATTTCCCTGTTGCTGCACAGTTTAGGAAAAATCAGTAATAGTGAAGGTATCTTTCAGGGAAGTTCTTTGCCATACTGTTCTCACTGAAAATTCTTAATACCTTTTTTGCCAGGGTATAGAAGCCATTGCTATAAAAGAAATAATAAGATTTCATAGAATTTCTAGAGCCTCTGGTTGAAATCCATCAAATAATGCTATAGCCAAGATGTATCTGTTGAAACTCAATGTTTAGTGGTATCATAGAATCTGGTTATGAGATGTTGTCTCTTGATTTTTTTTGCTTTCCTTATTGTATTATCTTTAAGAAACTTTTGAAGAAGGCTGTAATTGGCAAAGCTGGATTTTGATTGGATTTGATACTGGTTCTTGGGATTTTTAAAACTGAATCACAAATTGACCTGTTAATCTGCTTGCTAAAATACTGATGTAAGAAGCCCAATGGAGTTTTCTGTACCAGAGTCGTGTTCTGTTCCTCGGGCTCGCTGCCAATATTATACACTTCAGTGACCCAGAAATATATCACTTAGGTTGGCTAAGTTAACACTCTCCAAGGGATAAATTTAAATGTAACCCAAGAGCAATAAAAGCACTGTTTATCTCAACATCTCTTCAAAGCAGTATCTTATTATTACAGTACTCCTTCAGATTAGATTATTTATAATCATTCACATTTAGTCATATTTAGAGGCAACCCGATGGCTTGGATGAAGGCTAATTCTTATTTAAAGAACACCCACTGAAATCAATGGAACAAATTACTCATGATGAAAGACTCACTGGCTTCAGTGAGTGTCTGTTGAAAACTAAATCTGGATACTACCCATTAATTTAGAATTAATATTCCTTTGATGAATGAGACTTTGGTCTTTGATAATGAATTGAATGGAAATGTAAAAAAAATAATTATTTTTAAAGGCAAGAATATGTTACTCTTCATAAGTGCCCCACACAAATACAGTGATGTAAGATTATTTTTTCTACCATAGTATCACTAGTGTAAGTGCATTCTGAGAATAACTCTGAAAACTATTTTTTGCAATATGGAGCACTGATTATCAACCATAGTTGAATGTTGGACTACAAATCAGATGTATTAAAACTAAACAGCTTATTTTTCACCAGATACTTTACAACTGTATGTAATCAGTGAATATAGATATTCCATGTATGTCAACTTCTTTCACTTACATCTATTCAAAATGCCAGATCTTCACTGTGCTCAAGAATAATGAAAAAAAAAATCACAAATTTTATAAAATGTCAGGTAATGTCACAGTCAGTTCAGTGCATTTGATTTAAAAAAAAAAAAGTGCTTTGGAGCATATGTGAGCATGAAAACAGCATTTTTTTCCCCTGGAGTCATGTGACCATTCCAGAAGAATGCTGCTGCTTTAAAAGGCTGCAAACAGGTGCTATGTTTGTACCCCAACACTCCACAAATTATTTCCAAAATACCTCATAGCCCTACAGCTTTATAATGAATGAAAATGTTTTTATAAGATGACCTTTAATTTTTCTTAATGGGCTAAGCAGATTTTATAAATAAAACAATCAATGCTTTCCATGAATAAAGGTTAGTACATATTATTTACAGGTTTAAAAACGGACATCAGGAAAAAAATGTTACTTTCTAATACATATTGTTTTCTCAGTATATATAACTATAAGCTTTTTATTATACCAAATGCTTTCTCATTTAAGTCTGGGTTTGTACTGGATTTATAACTAGCAACTTGCGACTGTGGGTATTTGGGATTTATGAATGCAGAAAGGATTGCACTGTATACTATCTACATGTCACTCTCCTGTAATTTTCTGCTGCATTCCCATAGGATAGATCCTCCACACACATCACTAGGGTTATCATAAATCTATTAAAATATACAATTGTAAGGAGTTTTTGTCTTCATAAATTTGATTTATAGCCACCTGTTAAAGATGGCTATGAAAACATTTGGTAAAAATTACCTTGACAACCTAGGAAGAGTATGATGCAACAGCCAAAGAAGCTCAGATGTTCCACACTATTTCAACAGATTTAATCTTATGGCCCCTTACTTGCATTAAGAATTCATCTTTGATGGGAATTTGGCCCCACTAAGGAATTCCAATATATATGCTTGGCCTAGAGAAAAACAGCAGTTCTTCATTCACCTATTAGAAAGTCAGTTCCATTCAACTGTGTGGAACTTTCTTCTGAGATAAGATGCACAGATTCAAGCAACTTATACGGGGAAGAAAAATATGCCAGCATTTGCCAAATATTTCTAATGATCTGTAAAAGGAACTGAGGAACACTTTTCCTGAAGAACAGACATGAAGCAAATACAGGTCTTTTAAAACAACAGTTAAATGTATCTCAAATATCAAGAACAAATTTACAGTGGCCTGAAGGATGTTCCACATTGTTTCTAACATTGCCAGTTGCATCTGGATGATACTATATGTGTTTTTCAAATATTTGTTTGCTCTATTTTTTGTTGTACCTCTAAATGTGTAACATTAAAAGAAAAAGTGAATACTTATTTTTATGTGAAGTGTGAAGAAAGTGTAAGCTGCCTGGGATGGATAGGGAAAGTTGGAAGAAACAAAAGCTGAGCAAGTGTAGAGATGTTATTGTGAAAGTTGTCCCTATACAGGGTTTAACTTAAGATGGATCTTAAGATGAATCTCTTTCCAACTCTGTGATTGGTTTTGCAAAATATGGATTTCACCAGGACTACTATATCTGGTTATCCCAAGAAGGCTGGCTATCTCAAGCATATTGATTGCTTAAGCCTAGTAATGATCTGCATATCTCAGTGGTTCTTCAACCAGATCAACTATTGTTAAAACATCCATACCCTTTATTGAACTTCAAATCCAGAAGTTTCTTTCTGGCTTTAAGTCACCTGTTCAAATGTATATATCAAGGACTGAGAAATCTAGTCTCCATACATGTATAAGCCTGCCCTAATTTGCTCTTTAAGTTTACGAATAAATATTTTATATCAACAATGTAAAACAGCCTTTGGGTGTTCCTCAGGTTTATTTGCTGGGAGACTATCTATAAGTTGTAATACCTTTGAAGCAATCAGTTTAATGAATCCCTCTCAGCTGCTACTTAGAAATATGAGAATTAACATTGGCTTAGATTTCATGGAGTTCAAATAAACGCTTCAGTCAACACTGCATTTGTTAAAGGTGTCATTTGATACGGCCTGTTGATATCCTTGTTTGTCTCCTGTCTGTTCTCCTTTTCTGCATTTTTACATTGTTTTTATTGATACAGCATTTGTGTCAATGTGAAAGCTGCAGTTTCATGTGATATGCCTATACAAGTATTACCCAAAAATAACTAGAGTTCCTTTTGTAGGCATGGTGAGAAGCATAAATGATTCTACAGTCTCAGTCTATACATAGTATATCTGGCACTGCATACATGTACTAATAGAAGAGAAGTGTCCCCAAGGACTCCACACTGCATACATGTATATGATTCATCTCATCTCCTTTTTTTGAAGGAAAATATTTGCATGAATAATCTTTTTGCATAAACCTCCATACTTCCTCATGCCTAGAGAAGGTCATATTGCTTGCCCAAGTATTTTATATATAGGTCTGAACTCTCAGTAATTTGCTTCCTATTTAGTGGCAAATATATTGGCCACCTTTCTGTTCTCTGTTCAAAGTTACAGCTAACCTTGGATGACCCAGTTTTTAATCTGATGAGGCCAGGATGGTTTTTATCAGAGCAAGTACATTCATAGTTGTTTTGTAGTTGTTTCGCAATTATTTGTGCATTTCACTTTTACTTAAAATCTACCCCAAGTCTTTTGGAAGAAACTCAAGATACTACATGGAATTTGAAGAATAAAGTTGGGTGGAGAATATAAACTATCTCTCATAAATCAGCTTCTTCTGTGGTGGAATAGCTTGGTTAATTATCGTGGTCCTGATTTTTACTGAGATGTGATTAAGGAGATGTGGGAACATTTATAATATGGTTTGTGTCATGTATTTAAAGAATGGCTTTACGGGCATTCTTTGCTTTTAAATTGGGTCACTAGTGTTCTTCCTTTGAACACTCTGTTCTAATTGGAGCTGTAAATCACTGAAGATTCAGAGTAGCTTCCCTTGTAAGGTGGACAACTGGACAGTGCCTTTTACTGCTCCAGACATGTGCAGCGAATTCTATTACTGCCTGCTAAGAAACATGGCGTCAGAAAGATGGTATTGCTTTTTCTTTTCTTTATTCAGTTGAAAGAAGTCATCTTCCTCATTCACTTTCTTATAATAAATGGAGGCATAGCTGTCTGTAAAGAATCTGCTCAATAACAGCTTTATAAGCACTAGTTGCTTGAATTAGGTTCACAGGGGAAATAAGATGTATTGTACTTTCAGGTAGCACTTAAAGAAAACCTATCTGCAAGAGAAAAACAGCCACAAATAATGGTCTCCCTCATGCATTCATAGGTCATGACCCACTCATCCCACACACACATGCAAAGAATTCCCCTTATGTCATTGATTTCTGATCTTCTCCTTCCCTGTCCTGTACCTACAGGTTTCTGCTCCTTATCTGGCTGGGGAAGTGGAGGTCTGGAAACATTCCAAATTTGGAAAGAGGAGGAGGATTTTATTTTTTCAGTCCAAAGTGGAAAAAGATGGGGGGAGGGGGGAAGAAGAAGGCTATATAAAGAAAGACATGCAGAGTTCTGTTGATTGTACATTAAGATTTTTGTTTTTGTTTTTGAGGGTTTGCTTACCCAGCCTATGAATTTTGTCTGTTCACTGGCTTTTTCAAAGCTCATTTAATGCAACAAAACTATCATTAATCTTTTCTATGCTTATTATTTTCTTATTTGCAAGTGCCAGAGCGATGGACTTAGGTCTATTAGAATGCAACATCTTAGATTACTTAGAATGTATCTTTTTTGGTAAAACTAAAATATTACTCTTTCTTACTTTCTAAATGAGATGAACAGGGCTATTTGATGTAATGCTGTAGAAATGTTCTTATGATACAGTGTTCTTGCATTTCTTTTGTTAGGCGGTGATGTCCAGTTGCGAATGTATACTCTTTCATTATACAATCATTTCTCTAGCAGCCTCCCTGACTTCTCACACTTCTGTTAAATCCCAAGCAAATTCCTTCTCCTGGGTTTTTTTGGTAGCGATACTACGCCACCACCAAGGGGGAGTCCTGGTCTTTAGTAACTGTGAAAAGATTTTCTTTCCCTAGAGAAATTCAGTGAAATCATCTACTCAGTTTCTCTGCCCATAACAGAATGAAGAATTTTGAAATGTTGTTCATATCCAACTCCAGTTCAGGTTTTTAGCAAGAGCAATTTGTCCAGCCAGCAACCAGAGTGGGGTGTCCAATAGCATTGTCCAATAGCATTCCAAAGGGGGGGGAGTCAGGTTCAAAACAGGCAAGATGGCAGACATATTGTGATTCAGGACCCTCCTCTTTTGTATGTGCTTCAAAGTAAACAATATGTACAAAGAGCTGACGCTTCAGTAGCAATGCTGCAACCACCATCTTGCTTGCTTTGATCACCCTCTCTTCCTAGATCCAGCTGGCAATGTCAGGAAGAGAAAGGCATGAGAGAATAAGAGAAAGGGGAAAAAAAGAAGGGTTAGAGAAGAAGAGAGAAAAAAAAGAACTACTGGCTTCAGTCCTTCCCACTATCAGCCAATTGCCCTCAAGAGAATGCAGCTTCCAGACCTGAAAAGCCTCCCCCACTTCTGTTTTAAATGGATTAGGAACTTGCTCTTAGCTTTATAAATGAAATATAAATTTGATAAGCATGTATGTACTGCACATAGAATGTGGATTCCCACAACATTTGAATTTTGTTCTCCAACGGTCTCCCCAACAGAGGAAAAAGGTTGTGTTTAATTGACCCCGATACGGAGCAGATTTCCAGAAACTTTATACCTCTAAGCCTAATATGTACGTGCCTCAGAGCCTTGGATTCAGGCCAAGGCTGAACCCATTCAACAACTATGTTTGCTCTGCAAACACATTATATTAGCAGAAAATAGCAGCCTCATGTCTAGTCAATTAGACATTTTAGATCTTTCCTCTTCTGTCATTTCTTCTTCCATTCTTCAGCATGGTGATTGTGCATCCCACCCCACCCCACCCCATTGCTCCATTTCATGAGATCATACAATTCTTTCTACATAACTTTGTTCCAACCATATGCCCATTAACATGGGAGTAGATCCCCCTGAAATTAATCTGAGATACAGCTGGGTAAATAATGCATGGAATAAAACTGTTCATTTGTCAGTTTTTATTTTGCAGTCCTCAGCTGCAATCTAGACTATAACTGGAAAAAGCAGGACTTTGGAAAATAATCTGTTCTGATAGCTGCCAAAGGCAAGTTATTGCAGTTGTACATCCAAGCTGGAATCACATAGAATTCATCATCTACAACTGCTAGCAATGGGTATGCAAACTTTGTGTTAAAACTTTAGGGCGTCGTTCTTACTAGGATGGCCAGGAACGTTCTGTTAGCGCCTGACAAGCCACATGTAGTCATGGAAGGTGTTTTCATATTTTCTTTCAGGCATTCTAGTCATTCTGCTAAGTCTGGCTAATGCTGAAACAAGGTTTTGGGAACTCATTGGATGATTGCTGATGGTTTTACAGATCACATATGCACATTTCTGGCAAGTGTGAACACACTGAGATAGATGCAACTACTCCAATGGCTACTGAACTATGGCATACTCATTGCCTAAAAATGGACATTTTTTTATGGGGTACTGATAATGTTTGTGTATGCTGATGTAAAAATGCTACATATTTGCAAAAGAGATCTAAATGGCAGATTGATAGGATTTTCCCAATACCATTTTGCCATGCACGCATCACAATCAGAGGAGAAAACAATCTGGGAATGAATTCATGGAACAATAGGCTGGCATGTCGCCCAGAAGTGACTAGTGGCCAGGAACATTCTGTTAGCATCTGACAAGCCACATGTAGTCGTGGAAGGTGTTTTCATATTTTCTTTCAGGCATTCTAGTGATAACTGCTAAGCCTGGTTAATGCTGAAACAAGGTTATGTTTCCCAGCTACAAAGTCTTCTGGAAATGTAGATTTTAATGCTTTACCGAGCTTTGCAGGGGTGCTTTGCTTTGACACTGCTTCTTAAGCAAATCATTCTTTTGAAGCTGCTTCCTAAAACAGCACACAGTCCCTCTAAAAGCAAAATGGCCATATTGCTTCATTTCAGGCCTTGACGGGCAGTTTCAGTAGGTGGAAAAGCTTCTCCCGGTGCATAGGAGCTTCCACCGGCTATTGGAACTGCTAGCGAAGGCCTGAGATCAGTGCAGAGAACCTTGACAAGACACTGCATCCCTTCTGTAGCATGATGGGCCTTCTCAGGACAAAGCGCAACTGCCTTGCACAAGCCTAGTGGATATATAATACCCGGATACATATAGGATACAAGTAGTTCTTACTAGGATGGCCTAAGACATGTAACTATATAGTTCATCCACAAAGCAGAAGGTGCGTTACTACAGCATCTGTTAGGTGGACATCCAATCTGTGCTTAGAAAGTTCTAACAAAACAGTCTCTTTGCTTGGAGTAAGGTTTTGTCACAAGTAGATTACAGCACCACTCCAAACTGCATTTCTAAGAATTCTTGGGAGAAGCCACTGCTACAAAACTGCCATCAGCCTATTACACAGTAATAGAATCAAGTCAGTTACTCACAGTGGCTGACCAGTACTGGAGTTTCAATGGAGGCGAATATGTGTAGCTCAGGGTTGAACTGTGGAGTCCTTGGGGTCCTCTGAGCTTGGTTCTTTTCCTGCAAATGTTTCATTACCCGGCTAGGTAACATCTTCAGTGCTGGGATGGGATGGGGTTTGCTGATGAGGATATCTAGGAAGGGTAGTGTGTTGTTGTTTTTTTCCTCTCTGGTGAATTTTATTCCTTTGAAGATGTTGTTGATGGTTTCATCAACAGAGGAAACAACAGCAAACTAGAAACCCAAGTTTATCAGAAGACAACCACACTAATCAAGTACTCCATTACCAAAGCAACAACCCAACCTCCCATAAGAGGAGCTGTGTAAGAACATTATTCAAGCGAGCACAAACACACTGCAGCAACCCAGAACAGCAGAAAAAGGAAGGAGACCACCTATACAACATCTTCCAACAAAATGGATATCCACGCAACTTTATCAAAAAGTGCCTGACCACTCAACCTACTACAACACAAACTACACAAACTATGAAAAGGATCACACTTCCATACATCAGAAACATCTCAGAAACCACCAACAAACTATTACGACCACATGGCATCTCCGTGGCACACAAACCAATGAAAGCCCTCCAAAATATCTTAAGTAAACCAAAAGACCCAGTAGCACAAGAAGAAAAAACAGGAGTCATCTACAACATACAGTGGAAGGACTGCAACAAACACTATGTAGGACAGACAGGCAGAAGACTGGCAGAGCACATCCACGAACACCAACTAGCAGTCAGAAGACATGATGAAAACTCCTTAATCTCACACATGGACAGATATAACCATAATTTTAACTGGGAAACTGTCAGCATTTTAGACCAAGCAAAATCAAAAAATGCAAGGGAATTCTTGGAAGCCTGGTGTTCAGACAAGGCAGCAGTGAACAGACACATAGAGATAAACAGCATCTACACACTATTCAAAAGAGACAACAGTCCGGAACATCTCACCAGCAATCATCACCCAGACAAGCAGAGATTAGCACCAGGCACACAAGCAAGCAGCAAACAATACCCTAATCAAGGAACTACCAGAGGAACAAAACAAAACCCCCACCCCCACCAACACTGGCAGGGCACGCAAGAGTATATAAACAGAGAGCAAACCCCATCCCATTCCAGCACTGAAGATGTTACCTAGCTGGGTAATGAAATGTTTGCAGGAAAAGAACCAAGCTCGGAGAACCCCAGGGACTCCACAGTACTAGAGTTCTTTTTATGTGTGAAGCACTTATGATGGTAGTTTTTCAGAATGGAATCTTTGCTCAGTAGCGCATAGTAGTACAGTGCAATGTTCATTGGGGTTGATCCTGAGGAGGAGACATAATTGTGGGAGAAGTAGGAGCTGCTAGTAAACGTTTTTGGTGACAGTAGCACTACAATTGCTAAGTCCAGTTGCTGCAGTGTTTATTTTTGTTTAATCCCTGTGACAAACAAGACTGAACCATACATTGGTATATAAGTTTATTTTGGAAAGAAACCAGTAAGTTAGCATATGGAGAAGCAGGAATTAGGGATGTTTCTTTCCTCCCACAATCCATTAGTTCGTATTTCTAATAGCTGGGGACTGTACTTAACACTTTAGGGCTAAGAATGGACTGATGTAGCCAAGTGGACGGAGTGCTTCACATACATGGGCGGTGGCTAAAGATTTCCTGATTTTTCTTAAGTTTTGTAGTGTGTATGGGGAATCTTTTGTTTTATGTTCTACAATTGTACACTTTTTGTACAATAAACAATTTTTGTATACAACTCATGTGAAAGTACCTGGAAACCATAACAAAATTTTTTGGCAATTACGGTCAGAGGCTACAAAATAAAAAAATAAAATACACCAATGGAGCAGTTACACTAAGTTACCAGCCTCAGTCATTCCCGTATCATACATAGCCTTTACTGCTGATGCCATGGACAGGACTGGGAGTTTGGACATATTTTGGCCATTGTGCCAAAAACACAACCAAAGCCCAGTTTTATACCAAGCATGTACTCCTATTAGCATTTCTAATTTAGAGAAACATTTCAACAAGTAGGGGTATATGCAGTGAACTGACAGTGTATGAAAAACTGTATAGTTGGGGTAAAAGCAAAGATGGTTTGCAAAGATAGAAGAGCACGGAGAGAGACAGAGAAGGATGTTGATGTAAATTAGATTTAGTTAAATTTCTCTTCCTTTTCTCTTACCTCCTCCCTTTGATTTCTTCTCTTACTACTGCTTAATCTTCACTGCTTTGCATGATGTTGCTTAACCCAAAGAGGTATAACTTGCTGGGTTATCTATATATGAATGTGTGCAATTTCACAATGCTGACAGAAAACTCTGTTGCTTGATTTTTCCTGCTTACATGAGTAAACATACAAATTCTCTGTAGCAGTATTCTACAAGTACAACTACTGCTTTGAAACTAACTGGACCTGCCGGCACGCAGAAATTGCAAGTGCCCAAAAGAACTGTCATTAAAGCAGTAAGGAAAAATTGATTCTCGAGAGAAGCAGCATTGAAAAGACTGCTTGTGTTCTGAAAGTGCGGCAGTCGTCACACCAATGGGAAACGTTGCTCAAACAGATCAATCTGTAGAATTTCTGCTATGTCTACAAATAGCATCTCAGGCAGGAACCCCTTTTTGTTCTTCTCTAAAATGCTTCCTCTGATTCTGGAGTTAGCATATTCTTGGTGACAGCTTATTCCTGGGGGTAGTAGTTGCCATTTTCCACTTGCCAGTTCATGTAATGATAAATAATAATAATAATAATAATAATAATAATAGTAGTAGTAGTAGTAGTAGTAGTCGTCATGTGCTTTAGGGAAGAGTTGATCTCTGCAAAACAGAGCTAGAGATAATTCTTGGGCTTGAATGTATATACCAGTGTTGTCCAAACTTGGCCCCTTGAAGATGTGTGGACTTCAACTCCCAGAATTCCCCAGCCAGCATGGCTGGCTGGGGAATTCTGGGAGTTGAAGTCCACTCATCTTAAAGGGGCCAAGTTTGGACAACACTGGTATATACTTTAAGACACCTTTTCAGTGCTAGTTTGACACATTCATATGTTAAAGTGTTAGATGTAAATTTAAATTGCAATGTATAAGGAACCCTGTAATTCATCATCTTTGGAAATAAAGAAAGCCAGCACGTTTTGCAATATAAAATGCATGCTGCTTCAAATAAAGAGCTGGCCGTTTTACTGGACTTTTAAATGGTCAATCTTTATAACTTGAATTTACTTGAGGAAAGAAAAAAAGAAACTAAAAAAGTTAAATAATTCAACGAGTTATAAATTTGCTTGAGCCATCCTGCAATTAAACTCAGATATTTGAAACAGTGAGATGAAATACTATACTGTATCTTTTAATTCATATCAGAAGGTTATATATAGTTCTTTGTGCATTCTGAATTGTGTGTTGCATTAAAAAAGGGCAAGTTGAAAGAGAAAACTACAGTTTATCCTGCCAAGTACAGAAGCCTGTAAGATGCCAAAATAACTATGTTTGACATAGTCCTGTCCAGTTCTGGCACTAGGTAATGAAATTTTAGCATGGCCTGGTTGGGATTGCTTGAAAACTGGGCATCCTACAACCTCAAATGTTTCCTTAGACTGCTTATTATGGAAAGGTACACTGCCTGAAAGTTTACTAGAGCCTCATACTACATCTTAGAACAATTAAAATCCAAGACAAGAATGCTATTCAAGATATGGAGGATAACTTGTAACTTGTGTACTATAGACAAGTTCACAATCTTTAGGGAAGACCTAAAGATTAATATATAGCATAAGCCAAGGTTCCCCTAATCTTTTGGAGCCTGTCTGACCGTTGAAAGCATGTTGTGATCCCTCAGAGAAAATGGCTGCTATGGGGAGCTTGCCTGTTCACAACAGGTTTACCAGAAGGCATCCGCATGTATATTTGGAGGTTAATATTAGGATTTAAATATCTAAGCAGTTAGTTAATGATACAACTGATCAAATGACTTAAAAGGTTCTGGCTAATCAGAAGCATGCATGTGTGTGTGTGTGCATGTGTATAATTAATCTCTCACAAAAATAGGAGGAAATACTTCATTTAAACATTGGGTGCATTATCTAATAATACAGAACAGCTTTCCTCAACTGGGTTGCTACCAGATGTGCTGGGAAGCATGGCCTGCTGGGAGTTTCAGTCCAACTCATCTGGAAGGGATCAGATTGAGAAAAAGTAACAGTGAAAATAGGCTTCTTGCTCAATAAATGTTTTATCAATATGCAGATTTAATCAGTGAATCTATTGACCTATTAAAACTCAAATAATGGCTCATTAAAAAGTATTTGGGTTGTAAGACCAGCGAGGAATTAATGACCTGTTTTGTATTACTTGGTTAATCCCATCCAAACCCAAAAACCTCAAACAGATCACAGATTGGTAAAGTAAGAATATACAGTATACAAACTTTTTTCTGTCCCAGTATAATTTCTGATCATAGGTTTTGCATTGTTTTTGAAAAGTTTAACCCAAAACCACATGTTTGAACCTCTCTTATCTGAGCCAAACATTCCTAAAGCTGTGTGTTGAAATTGTGTCTGGGTTCTCACTATTCACTACACTAAAATGTGATTGACTACTTTGTGATTCAGCATAATGTGCAAATCCCATCCCTATTGTTAGCTTAATAGAGAGGAACATATTGTACAAATCCAGAATTTGTATTAATTGAGAAAAACTTGATCTAATTAAATATAATACATGTGCTGTGCAACAGAGCCAATCTGAAAGTGGCAGTTGTAGGGCAGATGGTTGGGATAAAGCAGTTTAGCGTAGCTTCTTCTGACCCTTTTCGTTCTTCTGCAAATGTTTCCCAAGGTCCTCTTCCCAGATTCTGAAGCCTAGTTGGAGGAAGTACCAAATAGGATGGCCTGGGATAGTAGGAGACTTTTGCTGACTGGGAAATTCTGGGAGATTCATTCCCAACGTGTATTCTAGATTGGGGTGGCTGGTCTTGCCAGATTCAGAAAAAGAATTCTAATCCCCCTCTCTCCTCATTGCAAATGTATGTCTCAGAATTTGAATTGGGATTAGGATTATAACATTGTCAGATCTTTGTCAGATCTCTCTGAAGAACCGTTCTATAGACATAGCCCCTGGTAATTGACTGAATAATTTAAATCAATGCCATTCCAAAGCTTCCATTCTTTTCTTTCTTCCCTTCCCTCTGCTTTTAAACCCCTTATGTTTCAATGTTATATTCTTTACCATGTCCAAAGAAATAAAATTCCTGGCTTTAAAAAATACCTTTTTCATGTGGTAAAAGACATGCATATTATGAAAGAAAAAGAATTAATACGATTTTTCTAATTGGTTATCTGCCTTGGAAAAAGTATTGTCTTCTCTTTATGCTTTCAGAGAGAATGTTGCAAAGACATCCTGTGTTGTCAGAAAAATGCAAATTTCTACTGCAGTTCCACTTAATGTTTTTTTTTTTTAGTTGCAATTTGGAAGTGTCCCTTTAGGCAAAAACATGACTTTAACTGAATACCAAAGAAACTTCTAGTCCCATTTCCTTTTCCCATTCTGTGAAGGACATCATGTAGAGAGCCAATATTAGGGATCAGTTTAGATCTGTTGAGGGTTTTGATCTGAAGACTCCATGCTCCTCCTGGCTGGGTTTGGCAGTGTGCTTCTAGTACTAGTTCCAGGAAAAGGATGGCAGAAGAGGAGTAGGCCTCTGTCTCCTTCTTGCAAGCGCCCTAGGGGGTTCTGGTTGACAACTGTGAGGAAACAAAATTCTGGATTAAGATAGGCCTTGATCCAGCAGTCTATTATATTCTTACAGTATCTGTAGCCAATAAGGTAGTTAGACCTTACCCTGTCAATAATTATTATTAATCATATTTATATAGCCACCCATCTCACACAAGGTGACTCTGGGCTGCATACAACAATTAAATGTTAATATGTTTCCCATACTTCTACATGGAAAACTTGAGCCTGAGGAGCAAAGCTACAGTTATGAGAAGGGAAATTCACTATAATTTTGAAGTTGTAAGCCTTTCCTTTCCTGGAGTAAATTTTTCATCTTCAGTCCCCCTGCCTATGCCCACACCATTTTGTTAGACACTAATGTTGGTTAATGTTGGTTTCAATTCCTGGTTTGATGGGAATTTTGTTGGCATTAACCGTGCTTAGCACTGGAGTTGATATGGTTTCAACTACAGTGAGATGGGATGGAATATTCTTAAGGTAGAGAAAACTGGGAAAATAATGTATGATTCTGTCATATCATATAAAGTGATCTGAGGGCATTCTAGGAAAGTGCTGATTTATTTATATGAACTAATGTATTTATATGAACTGGTGGCTAATGTATTTATATGAACAGTGTCCATCTATTACTCAAATGCTAAATCAGTTCCTTTCAAATAAAACCCCATAAAGTAGCTTTCTCCAATTTGGTACCCTCTAGTTATACAACTCCTAGAATTCTCATGTCTGGAGGGCAGTGGATTGGAGAAGGGTGCTAAGTTATATTCTTGAAAAGAAATTCTATTCAATTCAAGTCTCATTAGTATAGGATCACACAGCTGATAATTAAAACTCAGATAAAGAATTAACTTGAAAGGATGTTGCTTTAAATTGACATGTTTTTGTTGTGAACAAACCATCTTGATATGTTTTGCTGATGGTCTTTTCAATGTAAAAAAAACTAGTGCTACTCTGGTATTGTAAACATGATCGGCTTCATCATTCAGTTCTGCTACAAATATTTACAGTAATTGTAAGATTAGAGACTGGAATGATTTTGAAAGTGACATTGTCCAATCTTTTGCTCAATTTGGATCTGCTAATGCAGAATTGGTTGATTGATTGATTGCATGCCATCAACCAAGTTGATGTTGATCCCATAGATAGATTTTCTGCACAAAGATCTGTCCCCAGTGTGGTCTTTCAGGTCTTCCAACAGTGCACCCATCACTGGTGTAAATGAATCTATCCACCTTGTTGCTGGTTGTCCTCTCCTCTTTCCTTCCACCTTTTCCAGCATTATGGATTTCTCAGAGAGGTAGACCTTCACATAATGCGTCCAAAGTATGATAACTTGACTCTGGTCATTTGTGCCTAAAGTGAGAACTCTGAATTGATTTATTCCATGATCAGTGTTGGTTTCTTGGCTATTCTTGGAAGTCTTCTCCAACAGTAAAGTTCAAAAGCATCAACATTTTTTCTATCCTGCTTTTTCAAAGTTCATAATGCAGAAGACAAGTGCAGAAATCTGGAGTGGATGACTGTGAGGTTCTGCATTGATCCTAGACTGATGGTAACCCTAAGCCAATCTTGTCTGATATTGGAAAAGCAAAGCAGGGTTGAAGATGCCTACTGTTTTGATGGTAATCACTAGGAAATCTTAAGGCTATAGACTAGATTGAGAAGTTAAAAAAAGGTCAGAAGAAGATAATGACAAACCACTTCTGTACT